>NW_018397260.1:3730947-3791742 GCF_002168275.2 Theobroma umbraticum | reverse complement strand
CGATCGACCTGCCACTAGTTATCCTGATGAAAACATTCCTTGCACGGCTGGTGGTAACCAACCAGATCCAGACATTCCAGGTACTAACATCCAACAGACATTTAAAAGAATGAGGGAATCTTATGATTTGGGTAAGAAGTACTTCAGACAGCAGAAACGGAAAGGGCCTCCATGGCATAAGTCTGAATGCATGGGAAACAACCATATAGGTGGGACCTGCTGCATAGATGTAGGAAATGTAAAAAATGAGCTCAGAAATTCTTATTTTTCAGATGATATAACCTGTAGAGTTGAAAAAGGTGGTAATGATTTTTATCAGCGACCACAGCACCCAAATCAACAATGATTTATAGGAATTCTTTCTGAGAAGTACTGAATTTTCTTTCATACTTAATGTATTCTCTTCAATTCTTTATTTCCTGGGTTTAATTTCCAGTGAAAATTTGTAATTTTATACAATTTTCGACTTGAAGTAATTAATCTCAGGTTCTTTTTGAGAACTGGCATTTGCCTCTTGTTGGTCATGGATCCTTACAAACTGATAGAGGTAGCACTTGTTTATATTTCATTTTTCATTTCTTGGGCCAAGGGGAATGCACGCACACTCTCATAATCCTGGTTGTAGAAACAAATGACTGAAAATTTGCATTAATTCAACCATTGTGTTGCTATAAGAAACAGTATGTTATTGAATCTTGGCCCTTGGCTACTTTAAGGGGTCATTTTGTGTGTAAAAAAGGGAGCTAGTTTCTTGGTGATGTAATTAGTATAAAAGGTCATTCCCACGTTTGATATGTGACTTTACCATGTAAAAATTAAAGGCATCACTAGACCTTTCATTTATATAAAAATTTAGAACCAATTAAACATAAAAAGTTTCAATCTCTCCACTCCACATTTTTAACAGCCTTTCTCTTCTTCACATTTTCCTTTAAGCCAAGAAACAAAAATGTAAAGTTCCTGTAATGAAAAGGAAAACAAGAAAAAGGAAAATACATACAATTGCAATTTCTTTTCTTTCCAACGCATTTTATGTATCTCAATTTACACCTCCCTTATTCTGTCACCTCTGGCTCTAAGCCACAATCCTTCATTAATATCTCTTCAGCAAACTTCTGATATGAAGTATGCACCAAGCCTTTACTAGCGTTTTGCGCTTCCTCCAGCCATTAAAATACTTTCCTATTACCTTTTTGTAGCTAGGCCTTTGTTGCACCAAACCCCAGTACCCTGCAATGTTCGGTCTGCTAAATATATACTCATCTTCCAAATCTAGGAGCACTAAGCGAGCTAGCACTGGAATGAGCATCACATCTGCCATGGTGAACTCATCCCCTACTAAATATGTTGTTTCATTCAGCTTTGTTTCAACTTCGTCAAGCAGTTGAACCAGATGTTCTTTGCTCCTCCTCAGAACATCAGCGTTTTTCAACTTCTCTTCTGTCTTGTATGCTTCTCTGAGCTTACAGTGATAAGCACTAGCAAGGTCAGGAGATTCAGCCATCCGAGCAATCACCACCTTCCTTAAAAATTTAGAAACAAAGGTGCGATACTTGTCAGGAATGTGTGACAGTGTGAAGTATTTAGGGTTCCATTCTTGTATCTTGCGCATCCACTCTATTACTTCTTCACTGCTAAAGGCGATGCCATTATTACCAACAGAGACAACTGCAATTCTTTCAATGTACCTGCAAATATCTTGCTCACATTAGAATCTTCCCTTTTTCACTAATAAAGGTGTTTTCTGAAACAAATTTCAATCAAACATATGAAAAATGAGAAGCCCTTTCATCACAGCAATCTTAACATAGCAGATAAGTAGTACTTACTAGGAGCTTTTAAGGCTTAAAAGAAATTATTTAGAGACACAACCCTGAACTTTTTAGTTTCTTATCCTATTCATTAATCATTAGTAAGCTACAGTATATAATTTTTGTGGCTGTCAAAATGTAGATTTAAAATTACATCCAAGGGCTCGGAAGACTTAAAGATTGAGAATGAAAGTTTAGAACATACAGGATTATTTCAATTGTGTCAAAAATGGTATAAGAGCCATTTTTGAAAACAGGGAGTTTTGCACTTGAATTCATCCTGAAGAAGGAGTCGTCCATATTCTTGCCAACAATAGGATTGACATGAAATGATGTGTAATCTATGCCTTTCTCTTCCAAAGCGAGTCTGACCTTTTGGCTGTCCAATGAGAATGGATGATGATATAACTGCATGATTTATTTAGCAGTGGCTATCAGGATGTAACCAATGGCTTGAAACATAAAGACTGTTGTCACCAACTTTAACAATCTTTCACAGCACAATCAAAAATAAGAATGGACGAGGACTGCAATTGAACAGTAACAAAAAGTCTGATCAGCATCTTTCATCAAATTTACTCAAAAGCTATGGATACGATGATAAAAGCAATGGTTCAACAAGAACATAGTAATCTGCAAGATTCTTGTTGCCCTAATATTAAAAATTTTGAGACTATTGTTTCAATCTGCTCAATGTAAAAGAGTGAAATACACCAAGTGTAAAGCTACAAAGCAAGAAATAAGAACTACAAGTTAGGAATCATGCATGTTTATCAAGTTCCTTGATGCCATCAGAGTATTTCGTATGAAGGAACAAAGTCAAGCTGCTTGAACTTAACAAATGGTCAGGTTTATGCCATGACTTCTTTTACAATATAGTAAGCCACCCTCATCGGTTATGTGAACTTAAAGGACAAATTATAACTAGATCACAAATTCAAAATCTTGCATCCAATTACTGTATCATATTTATAATGCATAAACTGAGGTCTCTAAATAAACTGCCTATTTTGGCACCACCCCAACAGAAAGCCAGCTTTAGGAAACTAAAAAATACTGATATGCATGTATCTTTCTTAAAGAGACAAGCTTAGCATAATGTTTGGAGCTTATGATAAAGTTATGTAATGGTGTTCCAATACAATTTCAACTTGTTGCATCCATTCACCTAAAATCCCAGCATCCTCAACTCAAAAAAGAAAAATCATATGCTTTGCAAAGCTCAAACTTCTAACAACAAACATTAGCTCTAAAAGCCCATGTAAGAAAATAAACAAGTATACCATAATGAAAAGCAAGTCATCAACAAAATTCAGTTCATGCAGACTATTAAATCAACTTCACAAATTGTCCAAACTCAAGAGGGGACAAAAATATAGTAGTTGGAGAAGATTCCAGACTTTCCAATTCAACAAGCAAGAACTCATTCAGATTACGTATAAACACATCATCATGCAGCTAAATTAAACTGTTGTGAGTTCAAAGTTTGAAAACTCCCAAAGAAACCAGACAAACATAAGCAAGATACAGAAACTAAGAGAAACCCAACTGATCCTACGATGATTCCGGTTGAACTAAATCATATAAATCAGAAAAGCAAATCAAAGGAAGCTTAAAAGAACAAGAATATTAATGGGGTTCAAGTTTACAAACCAGAACTTTCAAACAAATAACAGAAGAGAACACAAGGCTTTACCAAGATGAGTATGGAAGCTTCAACAAGAGTCCTACAAGATTTTTGGGATTGATGTGGGTTTAATTAATTAATTAATTATATTTATAGACATGGAAAAGGCCAAAAGGTGAAAAATTGGTAGAGAGTTTAAGGAATTTCTTTAATTAAGAGGAAGAAGAGAGAGAGAGAATAATAACACAACTGAAGAAGTAAGCGAACATGCTTCCAATTGGAAAGTGCAAAGCGGAGACGGCTTAGTAGGGGTAACCACTCTCTTGTTTGGAGTTGGGCTACTTGCTAGAGTTGGAGAAGACAAGATACTCGCTCTATTGGTATTGGCCATTGCTCCATGCTGAGTATCTCTCCTCGGGAAAAGGCGCACGTGCAGGTATTTGCCAACAGCTGCGCGTAGGCTTACTGATGATGGAAATAGGGAGGGAGGGGCGGTGCGGTTCTTCAAAGTTGACAGTTGAAGAAAATTTGAGGCCGCCCAACCAAAGGGTGCGATTCATAGCGGTTAGAATGGTCGTTTAATTTTGAATTTGATTAAAATTAAATTATTTTATATTTTTATTCGAATTCTATTAATAATTAACATTTAATATTTAAATTATTACATAAATTCTTAACAACTAAAATCCAATTATTTAATTATAAGTAACATAAATATACGCTATTAAACTCAACTGAACATAAAATAAAAAATTTTAAATAAATTTATATATATATTGTTAATGAAATTAAAGTAATAAATGAAGGTTGATTTATAAAAAATAAATTAAAGTTGAAAATCATATTTAAAGTAATTGATAATTTTAATAAATATTATATTAATTATAAATAATTTATAAAGTTTAAAATAAAACTTAATATTAAAAAATAATTATTTATAATAGAATTGAAATTATGAATATAATTTTACTATCTAATCTTTACTGGAACATAATTATAAAATATTATAATTTTATTTAATCATATCCCGTACATATCCGATTATATATTATTCATCTTGGAGCAAAGGAATTTGTGGATAATCATATGTTGATCGGAAGTTTGACAGTAGGGGCCCAAACGTAGAAATAGGGGTTCTTTTCTCCAGTATTAAATTGATGGAAATACGTGCAAAATTGACGGTAGCTACTACAATAAGACAGCTACCAAGAAAAGGGGTAATGGTCATTGAAAAATACAGCTTTGAATTGATTTTTATTTATGGGTTTGATGTAATAATTGAGCAACTTAACAAAAATATCTATTCAGCAAAGAAAAACATTGGAAAATAATTCATTAATTATTCACCAAAATTTAAATAAATTTTTTATATTTTTATTTTGAATCAAATAATTTTTTATAATTAATAATTAATTAATTATTATTAATCAAAATATTATTTATCGTTCTATATCATATGATACTAACTTAATATATTGATATCATAATAAATGGTGATGTGATATATTAATGTGATATTTTTTAACTTTCAAATAATATTTTAATTAATAATAATTAATTAATAAAATTTATTTAATTTAAAATAAAAATATACATATTTAAATACACACACAATGTGTCATAAATATAAAAATTATTTTAAGAATTATCCCCTAAGATTCTCTTTATTTACCTTTACTAGTTTTGACGCTGGATTTTCTATCACTATCGACGAAATTTGTACCAGCCCTAGCCCATAGGCAGCAGGGGTCCTATGGTTATTGTCCAATTTTGTTAACAATTAGCTTAGGCCCACTTACTGGCCCAAGTGGGGATGTGTGAATGGGCTAGACAGCGGAAAACCTTCAAATAGAAGCCCATATATATTACAAAAAGAAAACTCTATCTAGCCCAATTGGAGGATATTGAATCTTTATCATCTCCAATTTATTTTCTATTGAACAAAAATTCAACATTTCAATCAAAATTCAGTAACAACACGCGTTTGGATTTCTGACCGAGAATATTTCTCCTTTTTTTTTTTTTATTAATGTATTGTGCTATTTCGTTCTGGGTGGATTTGGGCCACTGCAACCTATTCGACTTGACTCAATTGTTACCGATCAGTGGCGTTTGGATAAATATTTTGTATTACGGTTTAATTAATCTTATTTGTAAAAAAAAAAAGTAATAAGAGAGAGTCATTGCATTGGGTTATATAAGATTTCAAGGGTGGATTCAAAATATTTCGTCATAATGTTAAAATAAGTTTTTAAATTATTTAAAAAAATTTAAATATTTTTTTTATTATGTTCAATAAAATTTTTATATTTTTATTTTTTATCAAATAAATCTTTATATTTTTATTTTTTATCAAATAAATCTTTATATTTAATGATTAATTAATTATCATTAGTTAAAATATCACTTGTTATTTTATATTTACATGGTACTAATATGTTATTGATGTAAAAGATAAAAAATATCACATGATCATATTATTATGTCAAATTAATATATTACATTATCATCAATTATAATATATTAATATGTCACGTTAACTTCACATGACATAAAATGACAGATAATATTTTATCGAAATCAATCATCAGTTATAAAAGTTTATTTGACTCAAAATAAAAGTATAAAAACTTAATTAAATATAATAAAAATATAAAAACTTATTTAATTTTTTTTAAATAGTTTAAAATTTTTTTTAAAATATTAGACCAAATATTTATAATGTTGGAAGAGTAGAAGATATGTCAAGTGGCTCTGGTGGTCAAAAACAAATTTTGTGGTGTCCTCTCTTTCCATCTAAATCCTAAAGTATCCCAAAAAATCTCACATGCATGGATTAAGAAATATACCTACCCATAGTGACCAACATTAAAATTTCGGACTTAAAATAAATGTGACCCATAACCAACCAAATCTCCTACCGCATCTAAATGTTAGGACAAGGAAACCAACATGAAAAACGAAGTGGGGGCAAAAACAAAACCAAGCTCATACGGCTCATGCCTTTGAGATGCCTGCTTTCTGCATTTATCTGAATTCTGAACACAAGGATGGCTATTCAGCCATATCAGTTGTTTAATTTCGATTTTTTTCTTTTTCTTCTATTTAATGCTTAACGACATTTTTCTTGTGGATAGGACGGTGGGTTGCCCTCTGTTTTATTTTTTGGCCAGAAAAAATGTATGATATTCAAAATGTCTTTTATTTTGTTTTAGCAAGTGGGTTTCGCTTCGATAAGATTCAATTCATTTAAAATTTCATTTTAGCTTCAATATGTATTTGTTAGGACACAATACTTAAAAGAGTTTGTGGATTATTTTAAAAAATTTAAATAATTCTTTATAGTTTTATTATATTTAATCAAGTTTATGTGTTTTTATTTTAAGTCAAATTTAGTATTAACATGACTTTTCATAATAAATGATGACGTAATATATTAATATAATATAATAATAATTAATATGATTACATGATATTTTTACATTTAACATAAATGTTACGTCGGTATCACGTGATATTAAAAAGACAAGTAATATTTTGATTAATGATAAAATCTTATTTAATTAAAAATAAAAAAATAAAAATTTTATTGAATATTATATAAAAATGAAAATTTATTTTAATTTTTTAAAAAAATTAAGAGAAATTTTCTAAGTTTGGGAAAACTATTGATTTGGATAGCTAATTATAGGTTTTGATATTTTAAAGGTCTCGGGTTTTTTTTTTTTTTTTGCATTGAAAATGTTGAAAGTCTATTGAGTTTGATGATACGATATTAATCCACGTTTATGTTGTTGATATAATTTTTCTCAATTTTAAATTCTTTTAAATGCTCCTTGACTTAAATGGAGTAGTAAAATAATAATGTTAATCTTATCTCATTTAGACAAAAAAAAAATCTTATTTTTGTTATGCACATAAAGAGATAAGATTAGTATAACTTTATTTTTCTGTAACACGCACCCTCATAAATACGAAGACTCTTATCCATAAGAAAAATGAAATGGATTGATCGAATTCATCCCCAAAATGATGACGCCAAAGCAACCATAAGTAAAGATATACCTAATTATCAAATTAGTTGACTCTTAACCCATCTTCTAGCTTGGTATTTGGCAGACTTGATTGACTAACAAGATAGCAAGTCTACCTTACTTGAACATCGTGCATTGTTCTAATCTATCAGGGATTCAGTGTCGTGTCAAAGAAAACAAGCCCACTAAGGCACACCAAACTGACAAGTTAAAGTATCGTTTTCTGTCTGTTAAAAGAAGCACGATTAATTACTTGAACTAATCGACAACTGCAGGGGAAAATATAAAGATGGTGAAAATAATTTGACTGGTTATAGCTTTCTTTCCTTTGGTTAATGTGTCGTTTTGGTCTTCCAAACCCCATTTTAACGGCCAATTGTTAGGGAACACAGAACTCTAAGCAAGCATCATTTTTTATTGGCCTAACTGCCAGCTGAAATTCATAGTTTTGACCTTGTTTTTGTTTGCTTTAGGATCTGGTCTTAAGGCAAGGCAAGGCAAGGCAGGGATTTTGGGTGTCACAAAAAGGTGTTGTCTGTTTTATTAAATCATGTATGATAGAGAAGCAAGAGGAAATTACGTTTGTTGGGAATTGTGAGAAAACAAAAAAGAACAACCAGAATTCACGACATTGTTTTGACCTTGTTTCAAGGCATCATGTAAAGTTTGTCTTGTAAATTAATCTAACTCAGTTTTACATAAACAAGTTTAGTAGTTAGAATTGAGGTTGTCAATGTAAATTTGGTAAGAAAAAGATTAAACAAGTTTAAAATCAACCACGTTTAAGAGTCATTCTCCAACAATTGGGTTCACTTGTAACCTTAAAGCTATTCTGTTGTTTTCATATTTCGTGTCAAAAAATAAATGTATACAAAAATCTAAGAAACAACATTTATGCAGCGGCTCATGTCCAATGGTACAAGAAGCACCTTGTTCATGTTCCACAAAAATGGCTTGATCTGGCCCCGTTGGAAAAGATACCTAACTTGTCCCAAAGAATATATGAATATCTGATGGACTAGGATGTGCATTATGGCACATGTACTTCCACTGCCTCCAAACCCCATTCATCGACGATATATTGTATGATGAATACTCACAACCAATTTATCTATTTAAATCATTTAAAAATATTTAGATTATTATTTTTTTCTTATAGTAAACAATGTACGCTGCATTGAACAAAATGGTTGCCAATGCCTGTGGTTACAGAGAGACTGGCCCACAAAAATCCATAGATCGAAAGGTTGGTTTTCTTAGATGTGGTAGGGCCATAATCCGTACAAACAACCTTCTCTTCTCAATTCGGTTTGCAAAAATCAAAGATTAGGAAAATTAAGCTAGGAATGTAGGTTTTTTTTTTTAAAAAAAAAACAGAGAATAAGGGATTTGATTTTATTTTTTAAATAAAAAATTATGTATTAATCGATAAATTAAATACTAAGTACAATTTGAAATGTAAACTTGTTATATACCTTATGCTTCAATTGCTTTAATTAGCACAAGCTCTTCCTTCTTGTATAAACAAATTAGGAGGTGGGTTATAAACTTTTTAAAGTGGTACCAACATTTGAAGCCTAATTATTGCAGGATTGTTGCTGACTACCATTGAAGCTTCTTTGACAGGTAGATTTTTCCAGATTTTAGGTAAAACAATTAAAAGAAACTGCAAGTTCCTACTTAACCTCTTTGCCTGTCAAATTAGAGTTATAAGATCTTTTCTCGGAAGATCTTTATAAAATTATTGAGGCCCCCTTCAGCATGGAAAGATAAATTTCCCCTATTGTTTATTGTCCTTTTTTCGTTTTTGTTTATATAGTTTCGGTGGGTAAGTAAGGATATTTTAAGCCTTTAGCACGTGAAGAAGCATGCTTGGATCCACCGACAATGCATAAGATACGGTGGTTCAGGAATTTTAAAACCCTAAACAAGAACATTTAATTAGTGCTAAAGATAACCCAAGCAGCTTGATTAATATTGGGTTTGGGCCCATGGAGAAAGTTTGGGAGGTGGACCCCATTTTTACCAAAAGAGAACATATCACATGGAGATGCGAAGCATCAGAATCAACGGTCCCTCCCCTTTTTTGTACAATGCTGTTCCTATTATTTTCATGGTGTGGCAGCCCTTCACCTCTCTCTTTCCTTACCACTTTACTGTTGGAAGCTTACGATCTTGGCTTGGGGACGGTATTAATAGAAGAAAATTAGAATCACAAGAACCGAGAAACAAAATTCTAATGCTAGTTTGAAAGGGGTTGGCGGCTTCGTGCATCTAAATCTTAATAAGAGTAAGGCTCCTTTATAAAAAAAAGAAAAAAGAAAAAAGGGTTCCTCATTTTTATTTTTTTTACCCTTTAGAAAAAGGTATTAACATTGAGAAGAATCATATGTAGAATACAGGAATGGTGCGGACAAATGGAATGAGTTAGAAGAATCAATTATGTAATTAAGATATGTTTGTGGTATTTACCTCATCTATTGATTAAATTGAATTATTGATATTTTATTATTTTTTATATTCTATAATTAGTGTTCGAGTTTGAATTGTTATTTCAAGTTTCAAGTTTGGTCACTATTTTTTTATAAATATTATTAATTAAAATTAAAAAATATAAGATTTATATGAAGTACGTTTCAAATATATATTAAATTTATTAAAAATTAATTTAATCAAATATTTAAAATAACTAATGTGTAAATTAAAAAGATTTGATTAATATAATCAAACAAGATAATACTTATGAGACGTAGACAATACTAAAAATAAATTTAAAATAAAAATATCTTTGGTTATATTTAATTGATTTTGTCAATGATTTGATTAACAAAAGGAAAACTTTAATATTGGAAGAAAGGAAAAAAAAAAAACTCTCTTTCCCTCTCTATTCTTGGGCTAATTTTCCGTAAAATTTATTTAGACTAGAGAGCAAAAAGAATATAATATGATAGTATCTATTAAATATTGATATTGGTATTATATATTTTCTGATGGAAAAGCATAAAACGAGAAAGAAGAGGGCACGTGGGCGTCAGCTTGTGGAGCACGTGTTTGGCGGGCAGTTGACGTGGGGTTCACACAATTAAAGGCGCCACGTGTTCGGTATTTCATTAGGGATCACGTTGTCATGGGCTTCCCCCTTCTGGCCACTGGTGTACCAGGGGAGCGTGGCTTGCTTCGGTAACGCAGTCACGGGGTTAATTATCTTTTATTTTTTAGGCAGAGTCCGTTTACATTCATCACCGCCCACAATGAATCGAGTATTCTTCACACAATGACGATTTGATAAATGTAGAATGGGGTGACTACTTTTATGTAATTGATGGTAAAAAATAATAGCCAAATGGAACATAAATATAATTAATTGTCATTTGAGGTGATATCATCAGTATCAATTATATATATATATATATATGAACAAAAGGTAAACGTAAGATAACAATGTCAAATTGCCGATGACTGCAACATTCATTCAAAGGCTAGTTTTAATTTCAAAATTAACATACATAAATTATATATTAAAGAGCAACAAATCAGCTTAGTTATTATTATTATTATTATTATTTTGCAATAAAATCGTCTAAATTGTAAACTTTTTATTAAGCTTAAACCTTTTGGGTTTAGGTGATTAAACGGTTTATTATGTTAAGCAATGTTTAAGTATTAAGAAACCTCATTTCATCATCTAATTTGTGAATGTAACCATAATCACTTGCGTTATGTCATGAAAGCCTGATGTCATCTTAATTAATTTAACTTTAATGTGGAATTAATTAGGTTTATTCCATTGCTTGTCTATGTGTATTTGCATTACCCTTTGAGAATGATCAATGCCATCCACTGAAATTTAATAAACAAGCAAGCATTTCTTGTATGTCATGCATGACAAAAAATTGAAATTTTTATAAAGTATTTTGAATATAGTATAAAATTTATTCATTGCCTACAATTGATTGGAGTTAGCATTAGTTATATTAAGATGAAAGGTATTCTAGTTTTTTTTTCTTTCAGAAGAAAAAATTTCTCAAACAACTATAAATAAAAATAAAAAATTAACTTTCATCAAAATGTTATAATTTTACTTATATGAAATAATTATTTTTAAATTAAGATAATATTTTATCTATTTAATTATTTATTTTAATCCAATAAGGTTTTGATTTATACAATTACTATTTAGTTTTTGCTTTATAGTAATTACTTATTAAAGAAGCAAAAAAAAAAAAACCAAGTAGAAAATGAAGCTTTAACTTGTTAGAAGAAGACCCAAATTCCTTTTATGTTTAATTGCATGCCAGGCATTATAATAATGTGAAAATTTTTATAGTCTTCTTAGAATTTGATTGGAAAATGATTAAACATTGAAACAAAAAACAGAAAAGAAGCTTTTTTTAATAGTTTAGTTTATTGAAAGGACAGTTGATTTATTTATTGTATATTGTGCATTGACAATTAAGTGACCAATTGCCCTTTAGCCCTTTTTCCTCAGTATAGCGATTAAAGCAGTATTGGGTAGTTGCATTAAGGCAATTATGCTTGGTAGTTGAATTGTAACCTAAAACTTCATGCTAGCTTTTCTTCTTTGCCAAGAGGTTGTAAATGCAAATATGCTCCTCCTTAAACTATATAAATGAAGCAACTTCATTTATTAGTTTCTTTTTATGGGTAAATCAAACCATTGGTTAGTTAATACTATCAATCTTGAAAGTGAACATGAAATTAAAAGCTAACCTAGCAAAGGGGAGCATGAATAACAGTCCCAAAAAGTGGAGGATGCAAGGGAAAAAGTAAAACACAAGTGTGGGGTGCGAAGGAGGGAGATGCATACAAATTAAGCAGATCAAAAGCTCTAAAGCAAGTTTTAGGGACCACTTTTTAATTACCCAAAACATATATTAAATCAGTCCAGCTTTAATCTTAATTTAAAGCTGATCTTTGCTGTGTCACAAAATGAAATCTTAATTTAATAGACAAAGACAATAAATTAGGAGGTTAATCAATAGACGAAGGACATGGTTTAAGGCATGTTATACCAAAAAGGCTGAATAATAAAAGCCTGGGGGATAAAATGGAATGAAGGAAGAGACGGAATAGAAGACTGAAAGGACTTTTTGGGTTTTGGCTGTAGAGAAAAGATTAAGGTCACTTGGCCCTATAAAACTACAGGGACTGTTTTAATGGGTCCCTTCCTCAGTCCAGTCTTCTTCGACAATCCCCTTGTAGACAGTAGTGGCTTGACTACTGTTGACGGTCAAATATCAAGAGGGAGGAAGCATCGTTAGCGGCCCTGTCTTTCAACTTCAAACTTAATGGTGAAAATCACTTTGACCCCAAATTTAAGCAGATAATGATACTGATTGCACTTCGAAGAAATGATCAAAATTACTATAATCTCACTATGCATGGGAGTAGCAGATAAAGATACTGATTGCACTTCAAAGAAATTATCAAAATTACTATAATCTCACTATGCATGGGAGTCTTACATTGCATCTATTCAATTACTATAATTTTACAAAAATATTATGAAAATGATTACATCAATTCCTCGTTATTAAAATTTCTCTTCTATAAGGCCTCTTTTAGCTTTTAAAAAGGAAAATAAGACCTCTTTTACATTTAAATAAAAAAAATTACATGAAAATCAATTCATTCTTTACTTTTGTTGTTAATATTATCTAATTAATATCCGATAATGATGAAATTTAACATTTCTTTTAATAATAAATACATGTGTTGTTTATTTAATTTAAAAAAAATGAAACAACGATATCCTTTAAATTTTTTATAATCAATAATTCACAAAATAAAATAAAAAACTTGGGTTTTCTCATTTGTAGAATGATGCAAAGCTTGGTCCTACCAGTTTGAGAGCCCATGCCCATTTAATGAACTTATTTAATCAATAGAAATCTAAGTTCTAAATATTTAGGTCCCATGTCCTTGACAGGGTAGGACCATTTCTTAATTCCTACAAAAGGCAGAAATAAAAAATAAAAAATAAAAAGCCCCCATTATAACCTGAATTAACAGATTAACAAAAGAGGGTAAGTTAAAATAGGCAAATCAATTGTTTAATAATTTTAACTTGTAACAGGGGTGGATTCTTGAAAAGTCATTCCTCCCTCCCTCCCTTTCTCTGTCTAGTCTGGTTGGCGAACTTGAAAAGCAAACAAACTGACGGTTAAGCCTAAAAAAACACACAACGCTTTTCCTCTACTCTCTTCCCGTCTATTCCTCGAGAAGCTAACTCTTCCATATATAAGCCTTAACATGACCTTGAAACTTCGTCAGGACAAGGGAGAAGAGCTGGCTGAAAACTGAGAGTCTGTCTGAGACAGCAAAAGACAGATATGAAAATGGTGCAAAACGGTTTTGTTGGAGGAGAAGAGGCGGTGAGTTCTGGTGGAGGAACGGTGGTTGTTGGGGTGAAGCTTGATTCACCAAGCAGAGAGCTTTTGACATGGGCTTTGGTTAAGGTGGCTCAGCCTGGTGACTCTGTGATTGCTCTCCATGTTCTTGGCAACAATGGTCAGTCAAGAAATTTGGTGTTTTCTCTCTTCCTGTTTCCGTGTTTTAAGTAACTTTCTTTTTTGTGGGTTTGATTTTTTCTTGGGTGGTTTAGTGAAGTGGGAGTTGGTTTCTTTTTCTGTGTCTGTAGAAATCGTGGATCGAGATGGGAAGTCTTCGCTTTTATCGCTGGTCAAAGCGTTTGACTCTGTTCTTGCCGTCTATGAAGGATTCTGTAATTTGAAACAGGTTCAGCTTCAATCTCTCCTTTCTCTTTTTAAGCTTTTCTATTTATTGTAGCCATTTTTTTTCAATGATAAATTTGTTAATCTGATTTTTCTCTGTTTGGTCAATTGGAAAATGGAGGAGCATCAAAAATGAAAATTCGACCTTCCCCTACTGCTTAAGTTAGCTACACTACTAAGAATAACTAATTAAACATTTCCAAGAGCAAATTTAAGAATTAAAAGGAGTTGGTTTTGGCGATATTTTGCAGGTGGATCTCAAACTTAAGATATGCAGAGGTTCTTCAATTCGCAAAATTTTAGTGAGAGAAGCAGAATCTTATTCTGCAACTAAGCTTATAGTTGGAACAGCCGCCAAACTCCATAAGATACGGTCATCGACTTCGGTAGCTAAGTACTGTGCTAAGAAACTAACAAAAAACTGTTCAGTTCTTGCTGTTCATAATGGGAAAGTAGTGTTCCAGAGAGAGGGCTCTCCAGCTGGTACTTTTGGTTCACAAGGTAAAAATTTTTTATTTTGGCTATTTACTTTTTGGATGTGAATATAAATTTTTCATGGCTACCAAGGAATTTCTTTGTTGTGTATTTGTTTCAGGAAGTGAAGATCAGAAAAGATATAGCTTGCTTAATGCAATTCAGAGAACAATGACATTGAACAAGAATTCTAGAGTACTAAGTGAAGGAAATGCCAATGCCGAAACCAACGACAAAAATTTGGAGCAGGCCTTATCAAAAGCCCGTTCAGGCAGCTTGGAGAGTGATCCAAAGAAAAATTGCTCAATCTGTGGATCTGGTAATGAGTTGTTGCTACATAATTCTTGTCAGCAATCTGCAAAAGAGTCTTCTGCTGGTGATGCTAACGATGGAGACCAATCGTTGGCTATAGTGCCAGTGCAAAAGGCTGAGGCTACGTCCAGTTCGATTTCCATGTTGATCAAACAGTTGCCTGAAATCAGACCCGGTTGGCCTTTACTTCGTCGTGCAGTTTTGTCAGACCGACAACAACAAGTTCCTGACCGGTCTTCATTGAGGCAGATATCTGTGGTTCAGTGGGTGATGCGGTTGCCCTCTAGGCGTACTCTGTTTCTTGCCAATTCGGATCAGAAACAAGAAGGTTGCACTCAGAGTGAATATAAGTCCTCTAGTTTTGATGGAGAAAGCGGTGCAATTGTTCCAGTTGGTACGGAGAATGTCATTGCTCCACCTTCTCCTGATCAAAACTCAAGAAACCTGCCAAAAGAACTGGAGGGTCTCCATGAAAAATACTCTGCAACTTGCAGATTATTTAAGTACCAAGAGCTCGTCTCAGCGACATCAAATTTCTTGGCTGGTTTGTTTTATTCATCATTCCTCTCTGCAACAATTTACTTTAGTCCCTCCTCTGGAAATTGGTTGACTTGATTCATTTTTTCTTTTTTTTTTTTCTGTTTTATTTTCAGAAAATTTTATTGGAAAAGGAGGTAGCAGTCAGGTTTATAGAGGTTGCCTTAGAGACGGCAAGGAACTCGCTGTGAAAATTCTAAAGCCTTCTGAAGATGTATTGAAGGAGTTTGTTTTGGAAATTGAGATTATTACTACATTACATCATAAGAACATTATTTCCCTCTTGGGTTTTTGCTATGAGGATGACAATCTTCTTTTGGTTTATGATTTCTTATCAAGAGGAAGCCTTGAAGAGAACCTTCATGGTAAGTAAATGCATAATATTCTTGGTTTTGAGATTGAAAAGAGATTAGATCTTATTATAGTACTAATTCAGGTAATAAGAAGGATCCTGGTGCATTTGGTTGGAGTGAAAGATACAAGGTGGCACTTGGGGTAGCGGAGGCCTTAGATTATCTGCATACTAACAGTCAGCACCCTGTAATCCACAGGGATATTAAATCCTCCAACATACTACTGTCTGATGACTTTGAGCCACAGGTATGTTTCTTTTTTGACTTCCAAGTCTTGTGCTTTCAAATTTGAAAATCTTCCAATAATTGATTTCCATGTATTCGACTTGCTTTCTGCAGCTCTCAGATTTCGGACTTGCTAAATGGGTATCAGCCTCTTCATCACATATAACCTGCACAGATGTTGCAGGAACCTTTGGGTATGTAATTTTCACTTCCATTGCTCTAGGCTCACTTGTTTCTAATTATGTTCATTTATTTCAAGGGGTATTACAATGTACAAAAATGAAAATCTTCCCAGCATTATTTGAAACAATTGAAAATATTCTTGGGGAAAGGGTTGGTACATGTCATTGAGTAATTAATGATATTACCATCTGCTCCAGTTATTTGGCTCCTGAGTACTTCATGTATGGCAAAGTAAACGACAAGGTTGATGTTTATGCATTTGGCGTTGTGCTGCTTGAGCTTCTATCTGGAAGAAAACCTATATGCAATGAGTATCCAAAAGGCCAAGAGAGCTTGGTCATGTGGGTATGTCCTTTTCGCTCATGTGACTCATCGTGTTAATCTACCTTCCAATTTTGTGTCTAAAATAGAATTGACCTTGTCCAGGCAAAACCAATTTTAAGTGGTGGGAAGGTTTCCCAATTATTAGACCCAAGCTTGGGTGATGGATATGATCGTGACCAGATGGAGAGGATGGTTCTCGCTGCCACGCTTTGTATTAGACGTGCCCCACGTGCTAGACCTCAAATTAGTGTGGTAAGTCATCTTTGATTTTTGCTAATCAGACTGGCTTTTTCTGTGTGCAACGTTTCTGGTCAGCCAAGTCTTTCTGATAAAGCAGGCACAAGAGAATAAAAGACTTCGTTTATTAAATTTTGCTTTAATTTTCTTTAGCGCATAATAGAAAAGGCTAAATTGGAAAGGGAGTATTGGGTAGTTGCATGTGTTGGTATCGTGATCTGAATTGTGCACTGTGCCAAGTGTCCCACGCCCACTAGTATCCCGGTTGCAGTAGCATATCAGTGTAAAAACCAAGCAGATGAATTTACTTCTTTTACGTTTCTGTGAACAACAGATAACTAATCATGTTTTCGTTTCGGTTGGCCAAAGGTTTGGAAGCTCCTTCAAGGCGATGCTGACGTGACAAAGTGGGCAAGGCTCCAAGTGAATGCCTCGGAAGGATCTGACGCATTGGATGGTGAAGCTTGTCCCAGGTCTAACCTCCAATCCCATCTTAGCCTTGCTTTGCTTGATGTGGAGGACGATTCACTCTCCATGAGCAGCATTGAGCAATCTGTGTCATTAGAGGACTACCTGAATGGTAGGTGGAGCCGTTCATCAAGCTTCGACTAACCCACAATACCGGCAATCTAAGCTGCAAATAAGCTTATTCCATTTATGGATTTTTTTTTTCTCCCCCTTGTATATTCTTTTGGTTTTCTTTACTCTTTTTTCTTTCAACTGGGTTGCTTACGGTAGGTGTTGGATGAGAGGTTGTTTGCCTGGTGTGCCCTCCTCCTTCCCTTCTATTCAATCAATGTTCTGTATTTGTGGGGCTGCTTTCTACCCTCCTTTCTTTCTTTGTCTGTTTGTTGTTCTTGAAAGTGTTGGGTTTGCTCCTTGATCGCAATAGATTAGGAGTGGGAATATATTGTAGTGGTGGAAGCTAATTGTGTTGTAACCCCGGATTATTTTCTCTTATTAAAGTGAGCATAAAGTAAGCATTGTTCTGAATTTGCCTGAAGCTTGGCTAATCAGAGCAAATTTGCTTGGAAATTGGTATGCTTCGTACTTTGATTACTAGTTATTGCTCCATTTGCATTTGCTGTTACATGCCTATTGAAAGCAGATTCAGCATATCTCGTAACTTTCATGGCTTGTAGAATGCTCATACAAGGATCCACAAAAGTCCCTTTCATCCTTCCAACTTGTGGCCGTCGTGATTGAATTGGCTTTTAACACACTTTTTCAAGATTCTCTCGACCCACTCAGCACAACCCGTGTTTTGGGCTCCTCACTTTCTGCTGAAATCTTTATTTCTTTCACGAAGTCGTCACTGTTATACAGACCATGAAAAGTTACAAAATTGTACTAGCCTAATAGGGCTACTAAATGGAAAAGTTATGCCACAGCCACAGCCACAACCACCCTAGGGAGTCCACTTCCACTCGCTGTATCCACCGACACTTTGATTTCCTCAGCTCCTTGCCCATTCCGCCCCCCTCCCCATGACTTTCTCCTTTTAAGCCAATGTCATTTCCTAGTTAAGTGAGCACAAGTAATGCTTGGCCTTTTCTCAGTTTTTGCAATTCTTTCTCACCTGGTTAAGGCAATTACTTATACTTGCCAACAAATCTCACTTTAATAAAGGAATGCGAAGTACTGAACTGTTTCTAATTTAGAGATAAGAACTTGATGAACAATATGAGGAAACACAGTCATTTGTTAGTATTTAAGCGTTTTATTTGTGATTTGTAACTTAAAAGAGTAGGGCGTCGCGTATGGTACAAGTCTTCCTCTTTCTACTAAGACGCTAACGGCCATCACTGTTGAATCAATTGGTATTTAATGTGGCTTTCCTTTCCCCCTCTCAAACAGACATTGTATATTCAAGCTACTTTCATGTTCAGGCTGCAATCAGCATCTTCCATTACGACCCATGAAACCTTTATCTCTTTTAAGTCATTGAAAAGAGCTAAACCATTTTATCTATATATTATTATAAAGTAAAGGTCAACCTCCATCTCCATTGCTATCCAATTCAATTTTCCCCCTAAGTTTTCAGTTGTCACGGCAGCCCGTGTTCTTCCCCCAAGGCACATCCACCTGTTGTACCTTAAAGATTTGGAAAGGAAATTGATGGGTCATTAACCTCTCCAATTTTGAATAGGAAATTTTTTTAATGGCTCTTGGCCATGCTGATTATTGGGTTGCCAAATGCATATGAAGTCTACTGTACTTCTTGCTTTGGTTGAAATGGTCAGTATCATAAATTTCACGTTAATAAAATATGAAATGAGTTTTTAGATATATAAATATAAATTTTTTATTACTTATTAAGTATTTTTTTGAGTTAAGAACATGAATTCATAATTTATAGACTTACGTGAATGAAAATGAAGAATTATTTCAAATTGACTAACAGTATTTTCATTTGAATTTTGTTTTTATTAGATTGTACTTTAATGTAATTTGCCTTTATCATTACTCAATTAAAATTATCATTTTTTTTTCATGAATTTAATTAAGAAGATAGTATTATATATCTTTAGTAATGATTTTGAGAGTTAGAAAGTTGAAATCGACAAATTAAAATTTACAAAAAAAAAATCTAAAAATATTATTTTCCTATCATTAATTAAAGATTAATAATGATAATGATTAAATTATTATTTTTTAAAAAAATTAATTTAATAAACTGTACAACTTTCACGTTTATAAACTTTTGAAGATTTATGTAAAATTAAAACATTTAATTATTTGTTTAGTTGAAACATCTACATGACATCGCGTAACTGGGCTCATCATTTCCCACATGATTATACAAAAGCAGCAGTGGAGACTGGATTTGGGTAATTGGGCTTGAGAGTTGAAATATGGGCTGCTTTACTACAAACTTCTACAATTGAGCAAGATAAGGCCCAATGGGGAGGGACGGTTCAAAATTACATTTTTTTTTTCTAATCAAAATTATAAACCTTAACCCTTTGAAAAGATAAATGATTTTATATCAATGATAATGGTTGTTATAATTTAAAATTGAAATTCTCACTCTTCTTATATAATAAAAAAATAACATAATTGATAATTTTTACAATAAACATTTAAATAAATATATATAAAACTTTTATCCTCAATATGTCACCTTTCATTTGCATTATTTTTGCCTAAATACGCTTAATTTCAGAGTTTTTATTTATTAAGATGAAAATACTTGCTATTATCCTGAAAAATTAAGTTTATAATAGTGATGCAACTCTAGTTATTTTAACTTTTGGTAACATAGGTGATGAAAAAGTATGAACAACTTTATTGAATGATCAATGGTTTAAATCGATTATAATATAAGAAATTTCCCCAAAGGTTACGCAAGTATTAACAATTAAAACTACTATTTAATGTCAATAGTATATTCATTCCTAATAACAAGCTTACATGATCATTGTCTTCTCCAAATCACATTAATATTTTATATTTTGATAATTTTATTGAATCTAATTGTTTTTGTAAAGTAGAAAAGGATAAAAACTTTATTTATGATTTCGATCTAAAGAGAATTAAGATTTTAAAAGAATAGTTATTAAGAATTTTCCTATATAAAAACAGTAGAAATGTTTTTACTTATCAATTAAATTATATTTAAAAAATAAATCAAAATTTGTATAAACTATTAAATAAACACATAGTAATTAAAATAATTCAAAACAATTCAAGAGTCTCATATATAACTAGAATAAGAAGTAATTTCATGTTTGGTTGAAGGAATAGATTTTTCAAAATTTTTCTCCTCCTGTTTGGTTTGTATTTAGAAATGACTATTTCTCAAAATCTTATAAAGCCTTGGAATAGTTAATACCATCTCTTCACTGGTATTAGCTATTCTACATCCATAAGAATAGAATCCAAAGCATTTTAGGTTAAAATGTTTTTTATTTTCTTTCAAAACTTCCAAACTTAAACTTATATAATATTTTAATTATAAATAAATTATTAAAAATTTAAAGTTTATTAAAAATAAAAATTAAATGATTAAAAAAGAAAAAAATACTTAAACGTGTCTTTTGGTATAAATTTTACTAATTTATATAAAAAGTATTTTTGTTTTTGATGAAAATAAATCTTATAATAATAAAAAGTTTAAGTTTTCAATTATATATTAAAAAATATTGTGAATTTAAAATTTATTAAAAGTATTAATATTTTAATGATAATTATATTTAAATTATAAATAAAATATTAATATTTTAAAATTTCAGCAATTAAATTATAAACAAAATATTAATATGTAAATAATTAAATATTAATACTTTTAATAAATTATAAATTATTAATATTTAAAAATAAAATAAAATAAACAATTATAATAACATTTAAATTATAAATAATATATTAATATTTTATAATATTAATGGTTATATTATAAATAAAATATTAATATTTAAAAAATAAAATAAAACTAAATAATAATATATAATAAAAGATATTTTTAAGTTTTATCTTTTATTTTATTATTTCAAACTTATTTTAATCAACTAAATACAGTAATAAGTCATAATAATTTTTTTTATTTTATTTCATATGTCATATTAAATTTAATAATAACTATTTATTTTATTATCATTTTATTCTATGTTTATAAAATAATTATTTTACAGTATTTTTATCTATTACACGAACTAAAAAGAATACTAAATTTGGAGCTGAGCCGTTTGCCATAGCTATGGACCTATGAGTAAGTATACAACATAAATTTATAAACATAAAAAAAGGAAAAAAAAAAAAGCTATCCCCATAAAGAGGAGGAGACTTGTGCAAGTCCAGAATCAGGAAAGCAAAAGCCCGAACTGGCAGAACATGGATCCCTCCTCCTACGTCAACCACCATCACCACCACCACCACCACCACCACCGACAAAACAACCACACCAGGTACGCCCCTCTCTCTCCTCCTCTTCACCTTCTTTCGCCTCCCCCTCCCCCTCCCCCTCCTCATGCTCCACCCTATCAACAAAGTCCTAACAATCTCTACCCTTCCCTCTACCCCGTCCCTCCACCTCAGCCTCCGCCACAACTTGCTCCGCTCCCTCCTCCACCAAAGCAGCCGCAACAGCAACCATATCACCCTCTCCCTGCCCCACCACCTTCAGTGCCGCGTCAGCAGCATCCTAATCATCACCCGTACAACCCTCAACATCCTCAATACGCTTTCAATCCCAATTTCAATTCTAACGCTAACCCTAACAATGTTTCTCACCAATTCCACGATTTCCCTCAACGGCGGTTGCCCGAATTCGATGCCCGCCCTGAGTACTGGCCCGAAAATCGGGCATCCAGGCCCCATTCCGTTTCCAGTTTGGATCGGGAGGCCCATTATCATCAGTTTGATCGGAGACCTGTCTCTTCGGCGGTTGACAGGTTTAGACATGATGTAGAGGGAAGTTCTAGGTATAGAGCTCTCGAGTTGAATCTGAGAGAAAGACCGGAACTTGGTAGGGTTTATAGTGATAATTGGATTCCTGATAGAGCTTCTAGGGATGTTGGGATTGTTTCTATGGGATTTGAATCAAACTCGAATAATTCAGGTTTTTATCATAAGGTTGCTGAAAACGTGAGATGGGGTTCACATGTACGTGATCAGTTGATTGATAATGGAAATAATGAGATTAATGAAAGAGATGAGATGAGGATTTTCTCGAGGAAAATTGATTATTATCAGGATTCAGAATTGGAGAGGTTTAGTGATAGGGGAAGTCGTAGAGAGGATAGCCATGAGTTTAATCGGGCTCCAAGGAAGCAAATGCAGAAACAGAGTGCTTTACTGAGGATTCAAAAGGCACAACAGAATCATAGGAATAGGGAAGATGAGAGATCACATTATTTGGGGTATAATAATGAAGGGAAAACTGGTACTTTTAGAGGAAAAGATTTGGTCTTACATTCGGATCATGGGTTGGAAGAAAGGGAGAGAGAAGTTAGCCCTGTAGAGCTTGATGTGTCTTTTAAATCAAATTCATTGGTGGCTAAGGCAATTGTGACTCCTTCTAGTTCTTCACCAGTTTCTGATTTGAATGTGAAGCCTAGGACTAGCAAAATTAGGAAAGTTATGATATTTGACAAGGCCAATGAGAGTAGTGCAAAATTAGATGTTTCTACTTCTGTGTTGAATGGTGGTTCTGGTTCTGAGGACTCTAAGCAGTCTGTGGGAAAAGTTAAGTCTTCTGGTATTGGTAACGTGCATGATGGTGTTACAAAGCCTTGTTCAAAAAGGACCAATGTTCCGCTTAGAAATGGTAAGCTCGAAAGATCTAGTAGGGTTACTGTAAAATTGGATGATTTGACATGTGTTACTGAAGATACCCCAATTACTGACAAGAAACCAGAATCATTGGAGGGGAAAGGTACAATTCCTTGTATTGGTAATATGAGGGATAGTGGGTTGCAAACTTGTTCTAACAGGGACAATGTTTCAATTAGAGAGAATAAAGTGGAAGGTACACTTAAAAGCACTCTTTCAGGTAAAAGTGGTGCTAGTGTTGGTAAACCATCCTCTCTCAAAGCTACCAAGAAGAAAAAAATTGTGAGGAAAATGGAGAAAAAGGTGACCAATTCTCCCTTGAATTTGGCAAATTCAAAATCACCAAAGAGTTGTGATCAACCTGTTAAGGCAGATACCTCGACTTATTGCTTATCTGCTCTCTCTGTGGCTGACAAGAGTGTTACACCTCCTAAAATGAAAATTGCTTCTGCTGCTGGGTGTTCAGCTGGTGCTGTTGGTTTGGAGTGTTGTCCTAAAGAATCAGCTCTGCTTCTTGAAAATGAGAAAGTGACTGAAGCATTAAAAGACGTAGTCTCAAAGGAAGTTGGCAGTGATGTTGATCCAGGTAGTTCAGTTGCACCTAAGATTAAGAGAAAGAGGAACAGCTCAACTTTGTCTTTGGGTTCTTCAGGTCATGAAGAGAGTAAAGTTGATCAGGGTTTTGTTAATTCTGATAATTCTGGCTTTGGCCTGCGTATCGTTTCAAATATCAAGGAGGACCATGCTGAAACACTAAATGAAAGTATTCCATCTCGCACTTTTAGTGTTGAAGATATTAACAAACAGTTTTACCATAGTGAAAATAACAATGATGGCTTGTTAAGATCTGAGGACATCAATGTCCATGAGGATATGGTAGATATAGGTAGCTCATCTGTTGCAATGCATGGCGCCCCTGGTTTTGAATGTGGTTCATCTAACAGCCAGGAGATAAATATTGCTTGTGACATTGGCAATGTGAATTCTGGTAGCAAGCAGGTTTGTGCTACTCCTGGCAATCCAGTAGTTGAGGATGGTACTACTGGGAGATTGCCGGAAGCTAATTGTTCTGCAGGAAGCAACAAAATGCCCCATTTGCCATGCTCAGAGGAAACTCAAATTAACAGTGGTTCTATCTATGCAGACTGCTCCAACCATAACAGAAGTACAATCCACACTCCTGATATTGGTTATGTTAATTTAGGGGAGAGCAACTGTGAAATAGGTGATGATTTTGTTAAACACCTTGTTCCTTCCACGCTGTCACTTGGGAATTCTGGAGCAGAAAGAATCCCCAATGCCATGGAATCACTAGAATGCACTGCAGGATCTGCAGATGTGCTTACCTCTGCAAATTGTCTGGACACGACAATAATTACATCTGGCGTAAATTCCACTCCTCCTGAAGTTATGGTTAGTGGTTTTGGGTGGCTTGATACCTTCCGAGAGGTGAGTGCTAGTGCTGATGGAAAGTCTCCAGAGAACAAAAAGAGAAAAATCTCTACCTCCAGTTCTGGTGTGACTGCATCTGTAATCAACCAGGATGTTGCAGTTTCCAATATTTCTAAATCTGCTGTACAACTACCTTCCAATTTTACTGAAGATCAATTGCAATTGGAACAGGAAGTTACAGTATCAAGCATAGATGGTCTTCATAAGGAGGGGATTGATTTATTGCTTGTAAACAGTGCAGTGGTTGGACCTTCTCAGGCTGTTGGCTTTTTTAGAGATGCTTACCAGATTGATCACCCAAGGATTGATCCTTGTTCAGCTTTTGTTGAGTCAGTTGCTCCAAGTTCCCCATGCCTTCATCTGTTAAAGTTGGGAGGTGACCAGTTATCAACTGCAACACAAGTTTCTGCTCAAAATAATCATCAAATTGGTTCTATGGATATTGAAGGTGATGACAAGGGAAAAGTGCCTGTGGGTACTGCAGAGGAGCAAAAATTTATTTCTAGTGAGGTAAGTCAATGCAGAATTACTCCAGAACATATGTCTTCCAGCTTAGATCAGAGGTTGCCTAGCACAGATGTGGAAGATGACAATCATTTTCCTCTGAAGGATGATTTACCTTCTGCATTGAATTCTTTGGTTTTTGGTGTTGATGCCAATGAAGTTTCTGCTACCAACTCCAATGATGAAGTAATGCCTGCACCTGATATTGTATCTGATGTGGGTTCTCCCTATAACCATGATAACTTTGTTATAAGCACATCAACTTGCAAAGCACCTCTCTGCCAACAATCAGAAAAGCAGGCTTTTGGTGATGAAAAATTTTTGGATGATAAGCCTATGGCTGAAGGTGCTTGCAACATATCTGCCCTTGTGTCATATTCACAGCATAGCAAAACTATTTTGAAGTCAAATGATGCAATTCAAACCAATCAATCTGTTGCTGGGAAGGCAGTTTTGTTACCATCACATGATTCGAAAGCAACACGTGGGAGGAAAAACCTTCTTAGTCATGTTGTTCCCAAGAGTTATCCTGCTCGCTCATCATATGTTTTTTCTGCTTCCAAGAATACAACATCTTCTACCAATATCACAAAGCCCCGGACATGGCATCGAACCAATAATTCTTCGGCCTCTCCTCTGTCAGGAAATAAACCTTCCTCAAGTGCCAATCCTTTGCAAAGGCAGATGCCAAGAAAGGCTGCATTTTTCCAAAGTACTTCTTACATTCGTAAAGGTAACAGTCTGGTCAGAAAACCTGTTGCAGTTCCTGCTCTTCCCCAGGGGTCTCTTTCTTTGAGTTCATCTGTTTACTGGATGAACCCTGGGGCTACGGATGAAGTGAAGAAGGGCACAGGACCCAGTAGTAGAGTTGGTGCTGTTGACTTGAGAACCGGAGGTGCAAATACCTCTTTTGAGAGGCCAACAACACCCCCCTTACCTAGTGTCTCCAAAGTACCAAATTGTACTTCATACTCATCAGGAGAGTGTACATCGTCCCCATTAGCAGAGCCTTCTATTAGTGATTGCTGTGAAACGACAATAAATCATGCCAGTTCTATGGAAATTAGTGATGTGCTCAATTCCCCAGAGGATGGACTGAAGACTTTTGAAACTCTAAATCAAAATGGTTCAGTTAACAATTTGGAAGAATTGACTGAGCAAAGTGAAAGCAACTTGGTCCCTTCAAATGCAAAACTGGTAACATATGTAAAGCCAAAATCAAATCAGTTGGTTGCAACTTCAGAATGTGGTCGTACCTCTATTCTCAATGCTGATAAGAATCAAAACTTTTCTGCTCCCTCCGATGGCTACTATAAGAAAAGCAAAAACCAACTAATTAGGACTGCCCTTGAGAGTCACATCAAGCAGGCAGTTGCCATGTCCGACGACAGAACCAGTTCAGTGGGACAAGTGGCTGCTAAGGTTATGCCCAGTAGAACTGTTGGTAAGAGGCAATCTAATAAAGGTATGCATTCATGCTTTTTCGGTTAGCATAATCTTTTATTCTTTGTACTTGACAATTGTGTTTTTTTGTTTTATGTGCATTTTATTGAACACTGAAAGTAGCTTTTAGACATGGCTTAACTTTTTATGACTTATTCTGCCTAGTTTCTATCCATGAAGCATAAAAATGACATGTCTTCTTCCACCTTGGTTCGCCTAGTTGTCTCTGTTGGCTATAATTTTTATGTTTGTTTTCTTCAGCACTTGCAATTGTAGGTTTTTTCCAGTTTGATGGGAGTCGACTGGTGCTAGCCATGTCTTTAGACAAATGACTACTTGCCCGTTGGAATTTTATGCACTAAAAATCATGAGAGATGGCTGCCTGCAAACTATATGTATAACTAGTTTCTTATGCTAATTTTCAATGTTACTTTTTTCCACCCAATTTGCCTCCTTTTATGGATTCTAGTTGCCTATGTTTGTTTTTATCAAATTTTAGCCACCCTCTCCCCCACCAATTTTTGCTTTTTCCTTGGTGACAGAAAGATGTAAAGAAGCTAGCTTTATTAGTTTTAGTTAAGGACTTATGTTGCCTCTGCCAACTTGTCAAGTCTCTAGTACACACTTCTATGAATTATTAGCAATCTTTTAAAATAATTTGTACTACATTATGACTATTAGTTGTAGCTAGTTATTGGAATTTTGTGGCCCTCTAAATATGTTATTATGGCCATCAACCTCGCTGTATTAAAGTCATGACAAAGTCAAATGGATGAAACTGGAACTTGGTTGCAGCAAGTTTCATTACTTTTTTGGCTTGATCATTAGTTAGGCAAAGGCTTGAATTACTAGTCCTTTTGCAGTCGTAGGAAAGGGCCATAAACCTTCCAAATTCTCTCTGGTCTGGACTCTGCATAGTGCAAGGCATTCAAATAATGATGGCAATTCACTACGTTGTCCAAAGGTCCTTCCTCAACTGTTTCCTTGGAAAAGAATGACATACCGGAGAAGCTTAAAGTTAAACTCAGTTTCTTCCTGCAATAGTTCTTTGTCTACAATCAGGTATAATTCCTATTTCAGTAGCTTCTTGTTTTAGTTATGCACCTGTGTATGTTGTTCAAGAAAATAGTAAATTAATTTTCTTTTGCAGTCGAAAGATGCTGCTATCGAGAAAGAGAAATACTGTTTACACCAGGTCGATTAATGGATTTTCAATTAGGAAATCAAAGGTGTTTAGTGTTGGTGGTTCTAGTTTGAAATGGTCGAAATCCATTGAAAGGAATTCGAGGAAAGCTAATGAGGTAGGGTGTGTCATCTACTAGTCTTCCGTATATATTTGAAAACTGAAGTATGACAGAAGTCTAGGCTTTGTT
This sequence comes from Theobroma umbraticum, assembly GCF_002168275.2. Lineage (NCBI taxonomy): Eukaryota > Viridiplantae > Streptophyta > Magnoliopsida > Malvales > Malvaceae > Theobroma > Theobroma umbraticum. Next base: position 3,763,825 of record NW_018397260.1, on the reverse strand, counting down.
CTTAAAAATTTCTGTTACTGTTTAATAGGAAGCTACACTAGCAGTTGCTGAAGCAGAAAGAAAGAAAAGAGAACAGAAGGGCACTGTTTCTGGGACAGGCAAAAGAAGTTACTCTTGTCATAAGGTTGTTCATGGTACTGACCTTCGGCCAGGTAGGCCAATTAATGATCTTGGTCTGGTACATAACAAAAATTTTTTTCGGACTTTGTGAAGTAAAAGCATTATATCTAATGGTTTTGAAAAGGATGCCTCAGTGAAATGTTTCATGTAAATATTTGATATTGTAGGCGAACGTGTATTCCGCATTGGTTCAGTGCGCTACAAAATGGATTCTTCAAGGCATTCCCTTCAGAGGATATCAGGTTCTCCACTCTTGATTTATCTCATTGTGGTTTTTAGGTCCCTTGTTTATGTTTATTTTAACTCCAAATGTGGTTGCAAGTAAACCTAATAGAAATTGAACACATAGTGGCAGATGTTTTTTTTGGCTCAATTATAATGAGATTTTATTGAATGTCCCAAAATGGGTAAAAGCTGGGGAAACCAGCATGAGAAGAGCAGATCCAAGATGGAGCTGTCTGCAACATAAACCCGTACAAAATCAATACCTACATGACTGTCAGTACATATACTGCCTCATATTTTCCTATCAAAATACAAAGAGTTACACCTGGATTCTGTATCGTAAAATCCCAGAAAAAAAACAAGAGACAAACGATAAAAGACATAAGCAGCTACAGACTAGCGAGGTACTCAAGTTATATCAGAGCAATAAAAGTATCAATAACACAAGCTGAATCAGACCAACCAAAACAAACAAGCAAAGCAAAAGGCTGCATCAACTGATAGACAGAATCAATAAACCATCTCTGCCATTTCATCATTCACAATGTAACAGATCACCACCATGCCAAGAACATTGTCTCCTTATCTACACCATACTTTGCCAAAGAATCAGCAAACCCTCTCTAAGGACATGCTGGAAATTGACATCCTCTAGTTGATTGATAAGTGAGTCAATCTCATTGACAAGAATCCATTTTTCCCATGGCCTTTAACAAGGCTGATGGATCCAAGTGAGGGCAACCATTGAGTGGGATTCAATCAAAAGCTTCTTTGAGGATGTGTAGTTGCATTTATCGGAAAGATTTTTGTTCCTACTGAATGCAACTTTCTGTTTCCTGTGGTGTGACTATATTTGCATTTATGTAAGACTACATAGATGATTCATGTATTGTTTTGAGATTGCAGTAACTTTTTTGGTATTAGAATTAGTACCATGTTCTTTTTCTCTGAGTAAATCCAGTTTGTTAGTATGAAATTCCGTCATTTGGGTTTCAACAAGTTTAATTTGGAGGATGATGAACAGGAAGAGGCTGTAGGTAAATTTTCTGACGTGCAAGTTTGCATTTTTTAATTTTGGGAAGCACAGTTGCGATTAATGCTTCAGAGACTAAGTTTTATGCTTACCCCTCTTTGATTTCCAACACTGGTTAATTTTTCTGGGACGCTAGCTTGGTAGAAGATGAATTGAACAGCCATGTTTATCAAATGAAAGTTATGTATGCTTTTCTCTGATTGTTAAATGATGAGAAAGAGACAGTTTGTGTTGGGTTTGTTGGTAGCATAAATGAAGAAACATCAGATTACTTGCTCACCAAGTTGATGGAATGTGACCATATTCTTATGGAGCAAGGCTTGGTATTGCTGTATCAAAGTGCTTGTTTGGGACTCCTCATAATCTGTTTAGAAATTTTGTTGCAGAAAAACACATGATTGTGGTGTTTATTACTTTTCTCTATTAGTTTCTGATCAGAACCTAAAGTCGAAGCTGATGTTGATGTCCTTTTTCTAACCTAAAGTCGAAGCTGATGTTGATGTCCTTTTTCTTAAAGTTTTGTAATGCGCTTATAACTCCATTTACTTTCTGTGTAGATGACGAGTCGTCGTGCTCCAGTGGTCACCTATCAGAAAACAGTACCAAAAAAACTTATGTCCCAAGGAGATTAGTGATTGGGAATGATGAGTATGTTGACGTTCCATGTCATAAAACATTAAATTGAATGAATTACTTAGAATATATGAAATTAAAATGAACTCCATCTGCAGGTATGTTCGAATTGGCAATGGTAACCAGCTTGTTAGAGATCCAAAGAAACGCACTCGTGTTTTGGCAAGCGAGAAAGTTCGATGGAGCTTGCACACTGCTAGGTTACGATTGGTTAAAAAGCGGAAGTACTGTCAATTTTTCACAAGATTTGGAAAATGCAACAAAGATGATGGAAAGTGTCCCTATATTCATGATCCTTCCAAAATTGCTGTATGCACAAAATTTCTCAAGGGTCTATGTTCAAATCCCAGCTGCAAATTGACTCATAAGGTTCAGAACTTATCTGGTTGACTTGACGTTCCGCCGGGTGTTGAGTTTTATGACTAACATCTATCCTTTGGATTCTTGTGCAGGTCATTCCGGAAAGAATGCCTGATTGTTCATATTTTTTGCAAGGTGTTCTTTTTGTAGATTGTGCTTTTCTTATATCTAATTGCATGAACGCAGAATTCTGACAAAATTACTGGCAGGTTTGTGCACAAATGAAAATTGTCCTTATAGACATGTACATGTGAATCCAAATGCCTCTACTTGCGAAGGATTTCTTAGGGGCTATTGTGCTGATGGTAACGAGGTAGTGCCATATCATTTTGAAAGTAATTGTTTGCATTTATTTGCCATGTCCTGTTTAATATCATGTTATACAGATATCTTTTGTCTTGCATTCTCTTGGTTGGTTTACACTGGTCGTAATAATTAATATTAGAAAATTGTTGAAATTTACTTTTAAAAAATAGGGTAACATTTTGTTCTCAACTTTTGAAAACAAAAAGAAAATCTTTCAACTTTGTGTACTCTCTGACCTGCCAAACTTTCATAACCAGATTTGTTTAAGTTGTTGCTTTGATATTTACTTTAATTTGATTCACATGTTCATTTTTCTAAGAAATGATGACAGTACTTGAAGGTCTTGTGGTATACAGTTTTCATTGCATATGTACATTTTTCATATGGATTTTCTTGAATTCTCTGGGAAATTCTTGAATAAGCAGTTTGTAATGATGATCTGTTATACATTCAACTTGTAAACTTGAGTTTATTTTTACACCTATATGTATCAACCCCCCACCCCCCCTGGCCCTTTTCCTTTTCTTGGAAATATGTTTAGGTTCTGTGAGTAATCGTCATCATCAGTTGTTTTAGATTTCTTTAAGCTACTCTCTTCTCTAATGCACACACAAACCACACTAACATTGAATAAGTGAAATGGAATGTATTTCTGCTCTCAGTGCCGGAAGAAGCACAGCTATGTCTGTCCCAACTTTGAAGCAACAGGGTCCTGTCCTCAAGGATCTAAATGCAAGCTTCACCACCCCAAAATCCAGAGCAAGGGAAAGAAAAGCAAAAGGTCAATGAAACATAACAATGCTCACAGGCGATACTTTGGTATTGACATGTTGGCGCCTAAAAGAATGGTGCCTGAAAGCCACCGGGCACTAGATGATGATGACATGTTCTTTGATGGAAAATTCTCTGATTACATTAGGCTTGATGTTAGCGATGACGACACTGGGGAAATTCATCAATTGATGAATGATCAAACGACCTTTGGTGACAATGATTCCTCAGATATAGTGTTGGATGATCTTGATGAGTTAATCAAACCTATTCGGATAATGAATAGGTAAAGATGACAGAATCATTTCTGGTTAGTGAAGGTTCAAGTGTCAAGCATGCGGCCTTACAATAGAGGAATTGAATATGCTATGCTGTATATAGGGTGAGCAAATTTTTATGTATATTGGCTTTCTGCCGCTGCAGAATTATTTAGTGTCCATAGGCTCTCTTTTATTTCCTTTTTTCTTTAGTTTAATTTTCCCTGCTTTTTTTCATGGCGATACCTTTTGTATTAAGTACCTTGTAACAGGAGGAATTTAGAAATGAAATGTTACAGAAGCTTGAGGAAATAAAATTGTTGTTCTGATTTTGATCATATTCCGTGTGCAAGCAAGCAAGTAGCCAAGTTTGTGTTTGAAATATTGAATGCGGTTAGTTGTTCCCCGGGGGCTAGGCATTGGTAGGATTGGCTACCTCTGATAGAAATGCATTTTGTGTGTAGTAAGTAGCTAAGAGATCCTTACTTTGACCCCTTCCCTCAGTTAAAATGATTTTTGAGATCCTCACCATTAACTTTGTCATGTGATGATGCATTTTTTGATTTGATTTTAAGCCATAAACGTCAGATTGACGGTTAGGAGGGAGATTGCCAAAAGGCCAATTGTCCAATTCATGGCCGGCACTTTTCTTTGTCTCTCCACCACATCCACCCCGATATGAAAACAAGAAGCCTTATCCACAAAACCAATGGATCAAATTTTACATGGCTCAAAATGAATTTAACAAAAACAGGGGTCCTCAAAAGCAATTTCTGAATATATATATAAATTAAAACAACAAGGAGTATCAGAGTAAAATCCACTCAGCCTAAAGATTTCAATCATGGCTGCAACTTCCTCTTACATGGCTTGCACTAAATTCTCCATGCTGGGTTGGGGTAGGGGAAAAAGAGATTTGAGAAAGCCGAGGGTTGTTTCAGTTTCAGCTCAACAGCAAGCTCAAGTAGGAGAAGAAGCACAGGAAGCAGTAGTGCAAGAAGAGCAAGAGAAGGTGAAGCAACAAAGTACACAACCGAGGCCAGTGGAACCGCAACTGAATGTAAAGAGCAAAAACATGAGCAAAGAATACGGAGGGCAGTGGCTCAGCAGTGTCACGCGGCACGTCAGAATCTATGCCGCCTACATTGATCCAGAGACCTCTGAGTTCGATCAGACGCAGATGGAAAACTCACCTATACTTGACCCTACTGATGAGTTCGTGTGGACTCCTGAAACTTGCAACAAAGTTTATTCTTACTTCCAAGAGCTTGTGGATCACTACGAGGTAATCCACTCTAAATTTCTTACTCCTGATGTTGAGTAACTCAATAACTTCGTTTTCAGTCAGGACTAGGATATCCATAGCCCCAAGGGATAATTATCTTGCTGCAGGAACCAAGAATAGATTACCTTGAATCCAAATCAGCTTATTTATTTATCAAAAAATGCAAATATACTTTGTTCCGTCTCATTCAATAATTAAGGGATTATAGGGATCATGCATAACAGCCTTTCCATTTCTTTAGATATGCCGGATGTTTCTGCTCTGAAGAGAAGTAATGTATTATATTGCAAGCAGGGTGCACCATTGACAGAGTACACTCTACGTCTCATTGGTTCAGACATAGAGCACTACATCAGGAAGCTACTATATGATGGAGAAATTAAGTACAACATGAATGCCAAGGTACTGAACTTCAGCATGGGGAAGCCACGCATTCTATTCAACAACGATGGCCATTTTCAAGATGCAGAATGACAAGATTTTCACAAAAATGGCTAAATGGGAGAACACCGCGGTGAATATAGAAAGTATCAGTTTACAAGGAATCACAATGTTGCATCAAGTACAAAAATCGTTGGCCACCGAAACTTAGGTCTTCGACAGAGAAACCTGATGAATACATTCCTTAATTGCCAAATATTCACAGGTGAGGCCTTACACATTTGTGCCCAATTTGCTACAGCTGCATCTCTCAACATTTGCTTTAGAATGCTGAGATATTGTAATCTCAATTCAGAGAAAATCTCTGGCCATCCAATGCATTCAAATATAAAGAGTCCAACCAAGGCTGAAATGAACCTTCATGAGCAGTATTCTGACAAAAAATAGACAACCCTAAATATTTGGAAGATTTTCTCAAAAACATCTAGTTACAAAACATCGGTTTATGCCATTTGCACCAAGCAATCATGCATGCTAGTGTTGGTACAACAATCTCTGCTAATATGCATGAATGCAAAATGAAAAAGGTTTCAATTTCATAAGTGGACTTTCAAAAATAAATAGGTATGGCAATTCAAATAAAAGCCTAGTTTAAATTTAGAGATTAACGTCAAATATGCCACTATACTATGAGTTAATGTCGAATTTTGCTAATATATTTTCAATTTTGTTGATTTTTGGACAAAATCTAATGGAATTGAAAATTTTCAAGGAACATTTTGTTAATGTAAGTTGTAAATTTTGCCACTATACTTTTAATTTTATTGATTCCATGATAATTTTCAATTCCATTAGTTTTTGTCCAAAAATCAACAAAATTGAAATTATAGTAGCAAAATTCAATAAAATTTAAGTACAGTGGCAAAATTCCTTAAGAGTCATAATATAGTGGTGATTTAACCTTAATCCCTTAAATTAATTAGTGTTTTATATAGAATCTATTAAAGTGTTTTTTGCTTGCGGGTGACACTAATTTATCTAAGAACTTAAATGCTTTAATCTTAGTCCATAAATTCAACTTCACATTGGGATGAAAATGCACAGTGCCCTCTATTGTTTCATCCTCATTAACTCTAAATATAGATGAGAATAAAGATTAGCACTCTGCTCTGCTTAACCTCCTTGAAGTATTTATTAAGCCAGTGTCTCCTTTTCACTGCATAATAATTCAATTAAACTTGGTTTATCAATAACGCAAATACCTGCTCTTCTCCCTGTTCCCCAGTCCACCATTTTTTAACCCGGCTCTGAATTTTGCTAGGAAAATTTGTTAGCATCTAAGAGGCCTAGGCAGGATACAGGAGGAAAATGAGAAGATGCACTGATGATATAAAACACTCACCTCCAACCAAAAGAAAAATCCACGTAAGAGACATAAAATTTTATGTCGATCACACCTGAATTCATCAATTTTAATTTTTAGTTCTGCAAGGGTAACAAAAAATGAACATTAAAGCTAATATCGTGTAAGAAGTTTCATTGAAACTGCATGAATGCTGAATACATACTGAACATACAGAAAAAAACGGTGAACAATCTCAATAAATTCTGCTCAACCAAAGCTATGGAACCAAAGCAAAATAAACTTGCAAAATCTGATGGGAAAAAGAAAAGGTAGGAACAATCACTCAAATCACTTGCCAAAACAGTTTCTTTGATGAGAGCCGTAATTTGAGGAATACCCAGATAGTAATCTTGTAATAGTAAACATAAAATAATATTCCAAGGCAGTGGAATAAAAAAAAAAAGAAGAAGAAGAAAGCAACAGACAGTGAGGAGAATAAACTTTATTGAACAATTTGAGATTCCAGGAATCATCTAGCACTCAGTAACATTACAAAACCAGGAGATGAGATAACTCATTTTAAACAAGTAATTGGATACTGAAAGGACAAAGTCTTTTGCTTGCAAGATTTTATCTTGTGTGAGAAAATATCTTAGGATCATTTTGAGAGAACTACATATAACAAATTGTTCTAGATAGTGGCAATGGTCTCAGTGACTAATGTACATTATAAATATAGTGTATGTGTTTATAATGAAAAAAGCAAAGACATATGCCCATCAATGTATTTGGAGAAAACACACTTACTTTTGTACCAATCAAGGTATGATTTTCCATCAGTTTTGGTTGAATATGCTTTCATTCGTCCATTACGTAAGTCTCTAACACCCTGCACTGGTTTCTTGTAAGTTACTTCTCGCCAAAGATAATCAAACTCCTCTTGGTCATAAGGCTTTTTAAGAAGATTCATAAGCTTCTCCCTAAACTGAGACAGGCTAGAATTTTTTATGCCGTCCCAACTCTCATCACCGGTCTTTTTGTTGGCAACAAGCACATAGAACCAGAAAAGAACAGTAAAAGAATCAGTAACATACAAAATTGAAGGAAAAAAAATATACTACAAAACCCTTTCAAGACGGTGTTAGAACCCTTCTTAACTATTTGATAAAAATATCTAGGCTTAGATATATCTTCTGTTACCCTTTTTCCAGTTTTTCCCCTTTACCAAAAAATAAAGGAGCAAGAAAATAGGAACAGAAGCAATATAGAGAGTTGAAAAGAAAAATATATACCAAGGATTGATAGGACTTTGCTGGTACAAATGGTGTATAACCTCCTTCATGAAAAGGAATATTGTCTGATGCAAGTATTTCCACATCAGAAGAACTCTCATCATCCTTCCAATGTCTACCTTCATGACCACTTTCATCGCTAAATACCACTTTCTCGCCACGCTTAGACCGAGAATTCAAAAACTCTTCCCAGCTTTCATCTACCATATCAAGATTCATCTTCTTAGAAGGTTCTCCACTTGACCTAGGAGGAATAGAATCATCCTCAGCTTCCTCTTTTACTTGGTTCTCATCTCCTGCACTCTTTCTTTCCCCAGTCGGAACATCTCTTACTTTCCGCTTTCTTTTCTTTTCTCCAATCTTCAAATCCTTCTTCACAGCTTTCGACATCTCAGCCTTTGCTTTCCTTGAAAAACCACCTGAATTTTCTGGAACCTTAGCCTTTATCCTTCTCAAATCAGTCTTTGCTTTCCTTGAAAACCCATCCAAATAGTCTGGAACCTCAGCCTTTACCCTTTTTGAATTGCTCTTAAAATTTCTCATTCTTTCCACATTCTCAAAGGACCCTTGTTCCTTTTCTTCATACCTAATTATAATTGAAAGGCCACAACTCAATGGAATTTCAGCTAAGTATGATGTCCCATCCGGTTTAAGATTCTCCAAAAACATCTCATACTGAGGATCCCTCTCCTTCCCTTTCTCACGATCATGATCATGATCATGGCCATAACCATACTGCTCTAAACTACTGATAAATGTTTCATAATCCGAATCCTTTAAACTCTCGTCCATGTCAATTTCATTGCATTGTTTGTTATTTATCTTCTTATTTCCCTTACCATTACTACTACAACTAGGCCTAAAATTTTCCAACATGCCGCGCTCTTTCTTCAACCGACCATAAAACCTTAAATCCTCCAAAATATCATCAGATATATGATTCTCCACTCCCCCCATTATAAGAAAAAAAAAAAAAACCTCTTTTTCTTGCTCCCAGTGTTCTACCAATCAATCATACAGCACCTACATTATAAAAAATATGAAAAATTGAAACTTTATCATGCATTGTGCCATCAAAACTTTCTTACTTCCAAACAAAAAAGAAACCTTTTTCCCGTTCAATAAAACTGCTACGAGTTAATTGAGGCAATCTTTGGTTTAAGGATAGAAAAATAAAAGAAGAGATATACGTGCAAGACCGGATACTGTAATGCTGCTTAATTTTCTTTCAGTTTTCGCCACGATTTCTCAGGAACCAAACGGAAAGCGCAAAACGCAGGAGCTTACCAGAAAATCGGAAATTAAGTGAGTGTAGGCGAGTTTTTTTGTTTCCCTAATTTTTTTTCTCGTTTCCGTTGAGCTGATAGCTGAGTTGAGAAACTGAGAATGAATTGGGATTGTTTTTGGGCTGGGTTTTTTGCTTCGAAAGGACTTGGATCAGCTTTATACGGCCCATTGAAATAAAGATGTACAAACGGTTAGTTCGATTATTGGATATCCAAAAATCGAACTATTTAAAAATAATCGAATTTTTAATTAAAAATAATCGAAATCGAATCGAATTATATAACTAATCGAACTAACTGAAATTGAACTAATTCGGTTAGTTCGGTTTGGTTCGGTTTTCAAAAATCGAATTTAACAAATTTTTTATTTTTTTATTTGTATATCTTTATTTATGTTGTATTTTTTAAATAAATCAATATTACAAAATATTAAAAATAAACCTAAAAAATTATAATAAATAAAATAAATACTTTTCTTTCAATTGCTTTACAATAATATTTTTAATCACAAAATCACATACATGTAAATGTTGGTCTAATAGATATAATGAAAAGTAATAAATGAAAATAATTTTTAATGGCTGGAGGAAAATAGCATAAGGGAGTGACAGAGGCTTAGGCATAATGCTGAGTTTCGTTTTTATTAAATTCGGGCTCTTTTGGGATAGAGGGTAGGAAGCTAATTCTCTTTTTGTTTTTAAACTCAACTTAAGATTGAGAAATTACCATAAGAAATTAAGAATTAAAGTGGTAGTTATTTTATAATTATACGATTTATAATCAAACACGAACTAGTTATTATATGCTAAAAGAAGTCTTTGACTCTTTGTATAAAGACATCAGTTGGCATAAACTCTAGTTTTAATAAAATTTATTTTTCAAAAATAAAAGTCAAACCCAATTAATAGAAATGGACTTGAGCCAATAATAAATTTGAGTTAAATTAATTTTATAGTTTATTATTTAGTGTTTTCAATATAGAATGTATCTATAAAAGTAATTGTATACAATCTATTCCCAAGCAACCAAACAGTCCAACAAACTATAAACAAGGTTTGGTGCCCTCAATTATTTTTTTGTCTATTACTTGTTTATATATATATATATATATATTTTATTATTATTCATATCAGTAAGAATTACAATGTATGGTTGAATGAAACAATAATTATGGATAGGTTAGAAAAAAATTAGACAATTAGTACAATCAAACACAGTTTATGCTGGCATAGACAAGAATGTTGTGACAAAATATACAACCAGTTAATGGCTTAATACCAAATAGATATTTTCAGGTTTCTAATGGTCAAATGTGCAGCAAATAACAACAATTACTTAACTGTATTTAACAATAGATAAAAACAACATCAAATAGTCTTCAACAAATAACAACAAATCATTTCCAGTCTTCAACAATGGATAAAAACAACAACAAATAATCTTGAATGCAAATAACTTTTAAAGATTACTTCTTTCCCAAATGTCTCTTGATGCTATGAGCAACTTAGCATAAATGCATGTTGTACCCTTAAAAGTTTAAAAAAATTAAAAAAAAATCATTAGTTTCAAATAGATTAAAAAATATAAGTTAGAACATGTTAAATATTTTATAAATTCAAATAGGCATTAGATAACATTTGTACATTACTTGATTATCTTAAAGATTATCAAGTACATTGTCCACCGCAATCTTTGACAACTCCAAAATACATAAACAAGAAAGTAAGAAATAAAGCAATAACATATTAACAATTGAAACAACAAAAATGAAATGATGATATAAATAAAATACTTACCTTCATCAACTTTCTCAAGCTCTGTCAAATCATTCTCAGTGTCATGAAGATAATAAAAAGATCCACGTAGCCAATCTTGAGCACAAATAAGGGCTTGCACCATCTTAGACATTAAAGAACTCCTATATACATCAAGCACACGACCACCGGTGTTAAAGCTGATTCCGAAGCAACTGTGGATAGAGGAATCACTAATACATCACGAGCTAGTAGGGCAAGAGTAAGATACCTATTACTATTGAGTTTCCACCAAATGGGAACATCAAAATTATCGCTATCGGTTGCATCAGGCTCATTTAAACTCAAATATTTCTCCAATTTTGATTTATCCTCTTCCCTAACAATTGTAATTTTATATCTCTTAAATTCATTCAGAAGAGCAACACTAGCACTGGAGTCAATATCATCATCAAATTCTGAAATTTGGCTCACTTGGGATTGACTACTATCACCAACTTTCTCAAGAGGAGACTGTACGTTTTTTTGGTTTTCAACAAGCAACTTTTTTATTATTTTTTTCAAACTCACACAAATCGATGAAGCTTGCTCATTTGAATACATTTTTCTAAAACAAAATTCTACAAATACGTTTTTCTTCCTTGGATCAAGAATAGAAGCAACGTAAAGCAGCTTATTCATTTTTTTCTATATTTTCCTAATACTTATCAAATTTTTCTTTCATTTTCTTTGCCATTGTTTGCAACTCAACATCAGGATGTCTTTGTCTATCTCTCAAAATGCAATAAATACCACAAATATCATCAAGAAAAGTATTAATTGTGGCATAAGAAGTACCTGAAACTGTTACTGTGAGTGTGTAAAAATATTTCAAGAAAAGATTCAACATTCTCACATTTTCCCAATCCTCATGTTCATGTATCTCATCTCCCATCAACAAATCAGTTCTATACTAAGAATCAGTTTCCTCAAATAAATTAAAGGCTTCTTCAAACTTTTGAGCTATTTCTAACATCAAATAAGTGAAATTCCATCGAGTACTAACATCCAAACACAACAAATTTTCTGATTGAATATTTGCAGACTCAACACATTCTTTGAACTTTACTAACCTAGCAGGTGACTGTTTCACATATCTAACTGCCCCTCTAATACAAGCAATTGAATCATTCATTTCCTTCAATCCATCAGTGACAATGGGATTAATGATATGTGCAATGCATCTCATATGTAGAAATTTGCTTTCTAAAAAACTATTTTCTGATAAGTTCAATTTTTTCTTCATATGTGATATTGCAACATCATTGGAACTAGCATTATCAACAGTAATAGTGAAACCTTACTAATCTCCCAATCACGCAAACATTTATCAATCATTTTCCCAATGGCCTCCCCTTTATGACTATAAATGGGACAAAAGTTTAAAATTCTTTTGTGCAATTTCTAATCATTGTTTATAAAGTTAGCTGTAAGACACATATAATTCTCGCTTTGAATTGATGTCCATGTGTTTGTGGTTAGAAAAACTCTAAAAGAAGATGTTCTCAATATATGCTTGAAATGGTTCTTTACATCAACAAAAAGGTTAAAGCAATCTCTAGCAACAGTCCATCGTGATGGCACAATAAATCTAGGACATGAAGTTAACATGAATTCCTTAAATCCTTCCCCTTCTACAAATCTGAAAAGTAACTCATCTCTGATGATCATTTTAGCTAGATACTTTCTAATGGCTTATTGACTACATTTTCAAGTTCCTATTGACCCATCCCCTGATTGAAAAACTAACTCAGTTTGAGTAGAATCATTAACAGAACTAGGAAACTTTTTGCAAGAATTCATGTGATTCTTCAATGAAGTTATGTCATTATATTTAGTATTAGCAAAAAATACCCTATCACAATAATTACATCTAGCTTTTTGTTCACCTTGATCATTTACGAATCTGGTGAAGTGTTTCTAAACTTCATACCTCGGTGGAAGTGCTTTTCGTTTCTTAGAATTGATAACATCACTTTCATTAGTGCAGATTATAGTTTGCTGTGTAGTTGGTGTTGGTAACGATGATGGCATCCCAATAGGCATAGGCTGCGTAGCAGCATCACTAGGAGTAGGAGTCGGATTATCGCTTTCACTTGCCATTGAAATCTTCAATCTATCACTCAAAAAGAATTAATTAATTAGCAAATATGGTATTCAAGAATGAAAAATCTATTAAAGAATCTACCACTAATAGCACATAATAAAAAAATATGAGCAAATATAATTAAGAATCTATCACTAATAGCAAACATTTTATCTTTTTATTTAGAAAGTAAAAGGTAAGGTAAAGAAAGTTAATAATATAAGCATTATCTTTTATTTTATTCCCGTGTCCATGAATTGCTATACAAAGACTTTTGCTTGCTCTTCATGCTACCGAAAAGCTAAACCAGTGACCATTTACAGAATCACAACAAAAAGGGAAATCGCCACCCTATGAAATAAGGTTCATTCTTCCACACAAAAAAAAATATTTGGACTGCAGGCGTAAAAACTATCAATTTTTCTATCAATTCTCCTGGCAACAATTAATCCCAAAAACATTTAATAACATTTAATAACATTTAATAAATTTCAATGCTGTGTACTTTACACATGCTGCCAACAAATAGATTCATAACTTTAATCTCACATTTTACTTACCATTCTTACCATCAAGAATTAATTATCGCAGCTGAATTTTTAGTGCTAGGTCTCGAGTTATATGTGTCTAGCAACTTGTACATGACATTAAATGCTCAATTTAGGTAGCATCTATGAATGCTTAAAATTCAATTCACATATTCCTTTGAAATCTATATATAATTATTAAATTCTACTCAATTAAGGGAAAGCATATTAAACATATCCATGCTCATGTATGTGGAGCTTACCTTTAATACCACTCAAAATCTTATTCCCTTTTTCTTACATATCTCAATGATCCTTAAGTACGTCCAATCGCACTAATAATTTCTCAGACTTTACATGCACCATTTCCTATATTTAATGTGCTGCCACAAAAGAAATATCAAGTTCAACCCATCTACACTGATATCAATCTAAATTTTGGAAATCCTTACCCATTCTTAACTGCATAAATCCCTTAGAAAGTGTACCACGATGTCTTAGTTTCTATGGGTGGCTCTCTAGTTTTGGCAAATTAACACCCAAGTCAAACTAAGCCTTGAATACAAAAATTACTAATTTTCGACTAAAATTATTGAAAAATCATTAAACATCAACTCTAATTACCAACTCCAGCTATGAGGACTGTGGAGTATCAGAGTATGAGTGTCTCAATTAGCCGACGAGGGGACATAAACCGGATTGACGAAGACGGCGCTAGTCTGGGCTGTCGGGGAAAAAGTTCTCGTTTCAGTTTCGGTGATAGAGCTGCTGGCGATAGGCCTTGAGTTTGACCGAAACCCCACCGCGAAGGCGTCGCCCGTTGAGGAAAGAATCTATTGAAGGTTTAAGAGTGAGAAGGGGAAGAGATGAAGGTGGAGATTGGAGAGTATAAACTATAGAGAGTGGAGACAGTCAGACAAGACAGACGGATCATTAGAGCAAGGGAAGAGAACAGAGTGGGGAGAGGAGACGGGAGTCACGGAACAGCAGTCGGCAGAGAGACAAACCAAACAAAGAGATGAGATTAGCTATTTAGGTTTAGGATTTTTTTTCATGTAAAATCTCCATAATGCCCTTATTTAGGTTCGGTTAGTTCATTTAATAATTTCCCTAACCGAAACCGAATCGAAATATATTTACTAATCGAACTAACCCAAAAACCGAATTAACCGAACCAAAAAAAATCGAACTCATTTCGGTTTGGTTCGGTTGTTCGGTTCGGTTTATGTTTGCTCACCCCTACATTGAAATATAGAGTTAAGCTTATCCCTTGGGATCAAATATTAGGCCCATTTCTTCCAAGAAAAATTAAAAAAAAAAAATCAAAGTACCTACCAAGTCTCTGTACTCATTCATTTTGTTCAATTTAATCATATTCTCAAAATCAAAGCAATTTAATCATTTGATTTTAAGAATTGCTTTAATTTAGTTTCTCTCTTTAGCGGTGTTCAATTTTACCATTAAAGATGATGACAGTAACACTAACGTGATGCTGACATGACAAATTTTAATGATATAGCATCAACATGATAGCATGACATGTCATGTGGCACCAACGTGATTACGTGGTAGTGCAACATAGCACTAGTATGATGACATGGTAATACTAATGTGACATTGACATGTTAACGTGTCGGTGTCATGCGATAGATCAAAAAAATTTCAAAAAAAAATTATGTCACATCATAGGAAATAAAATGAACAAAAGTATATAGTATAAGGATTAAATTGAACAAAATTAAGATATTAAGGGAACGAAATTGAAAAAGTATATAAAAAATATAAATATTTAAGTAGATGATAGATATGTTTATTAATAAGTTAAATATTTAAATGTAAAAGATTTTGTAGTATTAAATATATATATTTACTTGATTATTTGATTTTCGAATATGTACGTTAATTTATCTTCTTTACAAAAATTCAGTTTGAATTCTTCTTTTATAAAAAATTTTTTGAAAAAACTTTCATATTTAAAGTCAAATTTAGATAAATAATTTGTATTATGTTAAAATAAAATAATATAAAAAGATTAAATAAATTTTTTCTTCTATTTATAATAGTATAAAGTTTTAAAATTTATATAATTTAGTTTTTAACTTGAGCTGAATTTAAATTAACAAAATAAATTGATTTAGTTTTTTCTTTTGAAAAAAATGAAGAAAGAAGACATGGAATTAGCGATGGTCATAAAAATAATTTCTCGTTCTAACTTGCTTAATTTGAGCATGACAAACCTCTTATTACACTTATAGAATCTGAGTTACTTCACCCTTTCAATTATTTATTTATTTTGTATGTTTTTATTTTGTTCAATATTTCAGGTTATATTTTTTAAATTGAAATTTTTTTAATTAAAGACTCCATCTATGACTAATAGAGTTAAATATAATTGTAACTATTTGTATCATGTTATTTTGTATTTTTTGTAGATCTAAATTAATAATTTAAATTTAACAAAATTTGATTATGGTATTTGAATTTAAATAAAATTGTTTTATAAGAAACATTGGGTAAATTTAAATAAAAGATAAATTGAGTGAGGGTTAAATGATTTCACAAGAATGGATACTTGTAAATTGTGAAAGTTGTAACTAAATCAACCTACTTTGCTAATATGAATTCAGCTCAAGTTAAAAACTAAGTTAAATAAATTTTAAATTTTTATATTATTATAAATAGATAAAAAAAATTTATTTAGTTTTTTTATATTATTTTATTTCAATATCATGTAAGTTATTCATTTAAATTTAGCTTTAAATATGAGATTTTGTTCAAATTTTTTTTTATAGAAGGACAATTCAAATTTAATTTTTACAAAGGAGATAAATTAATGTACATATTTTAGACTCAAATAATCAAGTAAAAAAATATTTATATATATATTTTAACACCATAAATCTTTTACACTTAAATATTTAACTTATTAATAAGTATAGCAATCATATATTTAAATATTTATATTTTTTAAATACTTTCAATTTAGTTTCTTAACATTTTAATTTTGTTCAATTAAGTCCATGTATTATATAATTTTTATTTAATTTAATCCATACAACGTAACATAATTTGTTTTCAAAAAAATTTTTGATTTGTCATATAGCATTGACACGTAAGCATATCAGTACTGCATTAGTATTACCACATCATCATATTAGTATAACGTGATACTATTACGTCATCATATTGATGTCACGTTAATGTTGATATTTTTTTTTTATCAGTAAAATTAGATGTCATTAGGAGATAAATTAAATTAAAATAATTTTAAAAAATAAAAGGTTAAATTATTTTAATTTTAAATATAAAAATTAAATTAAATAAAATATATAATTACATAGACTTAGTGAGTATTTACGAAAAAAAAAAAAGCCGAAAAACGCTAAAAATGAAATGGAAAGTTTCTTGAAGGAGATTGTGCTTCAGCCTGGGAAGCATATGCTCTCAATCCTTTCTCTCTCCCTCTCTTTTTAATCGTTTGTTAAAAGGAAATAAAAGCTTACCTTTTCGGTTGTCTGCCACTACCTGCCACGTGGTTTCCTTTTCTTTATGTTTTAGTACTAACTTTTATTATTCCTCCAGTACAAATGCAAGAACAAGATATCATACTAATTTAATTTGTATGATTATATACAATGTCATTAATTTTGTCCCTGCTTGGGCTACGCATAATTCGAGTCAAATCAAATTAATTTGATTAATCAGTCAGTTTTTGAAATAATTTTGATTTATTATTATATTATAATATTTTTTATAATTCAATTTTCCGTTAACCCAAATATAAAAAATATTGATTAATCACTTATTATAATTATATATATTATTATATTATATGAAGAAACTTAATTGAGTGATGTAGGTGAGTGTATAAGCATTTGAATAAAGTTTGAAAGACATTTATTAATAATTACGGAACATTTATAATTTTAATTTTTGTTAGATGACTAAATTCTATACTCCTTTGAGTTATTGACTTTCTATGAATGTAATTTTTTTTTTTGTGTATTTGATTTTTCTTGGATTTCCTTATATTCGTGTTAATATTGTGAATTAGTAATTTAGAACGTGATTTTAAATATATGCTCTATAAATGTTGGAGTTCGTAAATTTTTAATTAGTTTGATGTTAAACTTAAATTAATTAATTATTTTAATTTTTAATTGCTAGAATAAAAATTTGATATTTATGAATAATTAGTCTTTTTACTTCTAACTAAAGTCACGAATTTAACATTAATTATATTAAATTGTGTAACTTGACTGAATTACTCAAAATAATTCAATCGGTTATCTTTCGATTATATAGAATTTCAATTTGATTTTCGGTTAAGGAAAATATTAATTCGGGTAATTTAATTTTGGTTTTAATCCAACCATTCAAATGAACACTCTTGATCTTTATATTTTAAAATGCAAACAGTTAACATTAGCACTTTAAAAGGGAGGGTACACAAATTTTCCTTTTATTTTTTGAATACAACAAAGAAAAATATTTAAAAATATGGTAATAATTAAATTTGTCTTTTTAATCAGTTGGGACTCTTAAGTTAATCATTACTTTTAAATTTCATTATTTTTTTTTTTGAGAAAAAAAGATTTTTAACTGCTGCTAATGAAAAAGCCAAGATTGAAAAGATCCGGAAAAGCTACCCCTACTTTCCAACCTTTTCCCTTAAATTAGATTAGACAAAAAAATTTTCAGTTTGATTGCTATTATTTTTCTTTTTGGTAAATGATTATCTGATGATGAGCCAGCAAAAGAAAAAGAAAAAATTCAGTCAAATAAAAGCAAAAAAAAAAAAAGAAAAGGGAAATCAGTTGGCAGGCGTACGTTGCGTGATTGTAGAGCTGTTAGACCGTGGGCAGGTGGGGCCCATATAAACTAACGGTTGGTAACCGGTAATAACCGGTTATCGGTCACCATCATTCGAGGCGACATTCTCTCTGCTCTTCCTCCCAGTTCCCCCTCTGTCTCCCTCCTCCACTTCACATGATAAGTTAAGTTCCGTTTTGGACTCTATTTACGTAAAATTCTGGTCAAGCTTCTTCTTCTTCTTCTTCACTCCTTTATTTTCTCTTTTCTTTTTTATTTGAAAAAAAATTCCGGCGAGAATGGCTTTGGCGGTGGCGGAGATTCTCTCCAACCTCAACATCAACGGGGGAGATTGGCCTCCTAATCTTGTCAAGAATCTCGACCTCATTTCTCCGGATCAGGTCTTGCATGTCCCTGATTCCGTACCTTTTTTTCAAAAAAAGTTCGAATACTCTATATATATATACATATTGATATAGTAGCACGCTAATTATGTGCTTTGTTTGGTTGTTTTGGCAGATTGAATTGGCTAAGATGTTGTTGGAGATGGGACAGAGCCATTTGTTTCAGCAATGGGCAGAGCCTGGCGTCGAGGACGACCAAAAGAAAGCTTTTTTTGCTCAGGTTTCGGATTTTTTTTGAAGTTGTGGAATTCTACCGAACTCTGCTGTGATTTAAATTTTTTAATTATGAAAATTGTATTTTTATTTGTTTTCGGTAAATGCAGTAAAATTATGAATGAAAAAAAAAAAATTAAGGGCATAAGAGGATGGACTTTTATTTTTCTTTTCTCTGCTGTTTTGGATATGTTTGAATTGTGTTCAAGTGAATATTTTCTATTATCTTAAGAGTTTTACGTAGTGGATTTGTTTCTTTCTAGGTGGCGAAGCTAAATTCAAGCTATCCAGGGGGTTTGGCATCGTATATTAAAACCGCTAGGGAGCTCTTAGCGGACTCAAAAGCAGGGAAGAATCCGTATGATGGCTTCATACCTTCGGTAACGAATTAGTCCTTCACTTTGGAAACTTGATTTTTTCATACTAGTTTTTGATGATGTTAATTAGTATCCATTTTCTTATATTGACACAATTCATATTAATGTAAATTGACATCAATATCAAGTTTTCTTTACCCTGTATCATGCCCTTCTCTCCACTGCCTTCTCTGCAACTTTTTCTTAAACACAGTGAATTATTTTGCAGGTTCCAACTGGAGAAATTCCTTCTTTTGGTGATGAAAATTTCATCAAATTTGAGGAGGCAGGCATCAAAGAAGCTTCAAAGGCAGCATTTGTTCTTGTTGCAGGTGGACTTGGGGAACGGCTTGGATACAATGGAATTAAGGTAGATTACCTATGGACTGACAGTTACTATGTTGTTTATCCTGTTAATTTCAATTATTTGGTTCAGAAAAGGTACACAAATCTACGTAGTTGAAATATATTTGATAGATACTTTGGTGTGAAGCCTGTGTTCCAGTAAAAGATCCTGTACTCATGCTTGTCAGCACATTGGATAGATGCTTTTTTTTTTTTTAAAGAGGGTTAACCATATATTTGATTAAATCAGTCCCAACACCTTGGTTAGTTTTGCTCCCCCCAAAAAAGAAATTTTGACTAGCTATTTTTACACCTTGTAGGTTGCACTTCCAGCAGAGACCACAACTGGAACATGTTTCTTACAACTCTACATTGAGTCTATTCTGGCTCTTCAGGAAGCTAGCAGTAGGCTCACAAAAGGTTCGTATGGCATCTTATTTGTTAGGAGCCTTCCATATTCTATAGTCTTTTTAATTTTTCTCTTCCATGTGATCAAGGAAGATTAAGTGTTATTGTCCTTCAGTATATGATGGCAGCAGCCAATGGGAAATTACTGAGCAGCTAAGAGTAGCAATTTTACTAGTTGATATGCATGAGAAATTGCTTAGCGCATGAGAAATTGCTTACTCAGCAGCCAATGGGAAATTTCACTAGTCGATATGCATGGGAAGGCCACTTGGATGAACTTAGGTTTAAATTATAGCGATCATCAGAAAAGCCACTTTTCAAAAAAGTGTGAAAAATGATAGAATGATCAAGATGAAATGAGTTCCAAGTTAGACGGTAATGTTTTCTATGTAGTTAAATTTCTTGCTTATATGTGCAATAATCAACAATAGCAAATGAGCTTATCCATATAAGGAAGCTCTCACCTGGACTAGTTCCTCTGGGTAAAAAAGCACAACGATCATCTGTTTTCAGTATCTGCTTGAGCTATATTCTAGGTGCAATTAGCTAAGCAACCTGAGGCCATTAAATACTTTGTAAACAGCCTCCCTAGTTCAGCAAGCTGAACTATTTCATGTTTTTTACAAGATAGAGGTGTTCATGTCAACATATTTGCATCAATTAAGTAAGAAATATTAGTTAATATCCAACCCTTTGTTTAGTAAAATTCATTGTAGTGTTTATTACATTTTTAAACTTATTAGCTCTTTTTATCTCTTAACTTCTTTGCTCTCTCTCTCTAAATTTTAGGCGCATGTCAAAAGGAGATTCCTTTTGTAATAATGACATCAGATGACACCCATGCTCGTATATTGGAGCTTTTAGAATCAAATTCTTATTTCGGGATGAAACCTACTCAAGTTAAACTTCTTAAGCAGGTATGTAATCACTCATTGTGTGTTGTTGGTGAAAGCTGTTGTTAAGTTGCATTACGTCAAGTGCTATATATACTTGCAGGAAAAAGTTGCATGCTTAGATGATAATGATGCTAGGCTTGCTTTGGACCCTCATAACAAGTACAAAATTCAGGTAAGTGCTGTATACAAGGCAATGGATACATTCTCAATCATAAAACTTTAGGTTCTTCTCATAAACCTTTGCTTGTCTTGTTAGACAAAACCTCATGGCCATGGTGATGTGCACTCGCTTCTTTATTCTAGCGGCCTTCTGAACATATGGTATGTCTCAAATGCTTATGTGGCTTCTAAACTCTGGAAACTTGAATTTTTTTGCATGCCTTTTCAAGTTTACTTTTCTATGTTGCCTGTTGTTGTAAACTTATCTCTTTATGGCACGGAAACTCCTTATATGAATTCTGCTCTTGCCCTTGCCGCTCTTTATGGTAGTATGACTCAAGTTTTGGTTTCTAACCCACATTAAGCTATTACATTGAAACAAACTGACAACAACCATGTGAGTAAGCTAGTAATCTATCTACCATACACTTATAAATAATCTGTTTTCTAATTATCCTTTCTCTTAATTATCTCAACATTTATCTACATCAGTTACATAGCTTAAAAAAATTCAAATGTCACTCCTGGTAATTGGTTTAATGGATAATTTTTTATATTTCTTTTCATACTTTTATCATCACTTTTTGCTAGGCGTAATGCTGGTTTGAGATGGGTTCTCTTTTTCCAAGACACAAATGGACTCCTCTTCAAGGTTGACTGCTACAATTTCAATCATTTCATCCAGAGTTTTTTTATGTTAATTGTGCAAAACTGTTTTTTTTTAAATAAAATTTTACTGTTTCATTGTAGGCAATTCCAGCATCACTGGGAGTCAGTGCTACTAAACAATACCATGTCAACTCTCTTGCTGTTCAACGCAAAGCAAAAGAAGCTATTGGAGGAATTACCAGACTCACTCACAGTGATGGTATTTATATATGAAACTCTCCTCTAATCCTTCAAAGCTAGAACTGCCAATTATATGTGAGTGTATTTGCTTAGAGACCTATTTCTATAGGGACGTTGACATAAAACTAAAAGAAGGTCTGCACTTCACTAATTCTGATTTCTTTAGGTCACTTTTGCTTTTTATGCTTGTCTATGTTAATTGACGATATATACAGTGCATAATTGCGTCTTTTTCTCACTCCCACCCCTCTTTTCCTCTTCTTAGATATATCAGATATATATGATACAATTATGCTATAGTCGGTGTTTTAGGTCTCAATTGCACTATGATTTATGCTTCACTGCATGCTATTGAAATTGACTTCAGGGAGATCGATGGTGATCAATGTCGAATACAATCAACTTGATCCTCTGCTTAGAGCCACTGGACATCCTGATGGAGATGTTAATTGTGAGACAGGCTATTCTCCTTTCCCAGGAAATATAAACCAAGTAATTTTTCTGGCTCAAAAGCATTACTTAGATGTTTTAGTTCTGGGGGGATGTCTAGGGTTGGGATTATATAAAGGATTCTTTACTTATGTAAGCAATGTGGTTAGAGGGACCAAAAATTACAAAGTTTTTCTACTGATGAAAATGTCATTGTCATCATGATGATGTTTATGAAATTTAATCTGATTTTTTGTATCCATATGTGGGAACTATTCCATTCTTTGTCTAATTGCTCTCCCTCCCTTTCCCGTTCTTTTTTGGTTCTGTTTTACAGCTGATTTTGGAGCTTGGTCCATACATTGAGGAGCTGTCAAAAACAGGGGGTGCTATTAAGGAATTTGTTAATCCCAAGTAATTCTTTTTCTTTTTGCTAATTATGATTGAAACTTGTTAATGTTATGCTTTATGGATGATTTAACATCTTCGTATTGCTTATAACAAGATTCTGAAATAAACAGTGTATAGTTCTTTTTTAATTCATTAATTATTTTTAAAACCTCAAAGCATGCATGCCATGTGAAGCAACATGAGGAAGAGGAATTAAGCTGAATTTCTCGGAAAAATGTAGCATAACAGAAAATTTTGAAATAAATGGTAATCTCATTGGCATCATTTGTTGAATTTTCATGGGTGGCTATTGCAAACATCTAAGTATTGTACATTGTTCTTAGAATTTGCCTGCTGTGGGAAATTTCTTCCAGTTCTTGAAACAGTTAGGACAATGAGACAATTAAGCTCCTTTTATTGTTAGGTTCCTAGCTAGTAAAGAAGTTAGATTCAATCGATTCCAAATCATTTTGGGAAATTCTTCAACAACTTGATCTGATTTTATCAGATTGTTGATGTCCCAAGACATTAATTGTGGACTTTGTATATTTAGTCCCTTGTACAGAAGAAAGTGAGTCTCGACCGCTGTCATCTGTTTTGTCCTATATTACTGCAGGTATAAGGATGCTAGCAAAACATCATTTAAATCCTCAACTCGACTAGAGTGCATGATGCAAGACTATCCTAAAACATTGCCTCCCACAGCAAGAGTTGGATTTACGGTAACTGGTGGTTTCAAGCCTTTCCTGTAATCAGACTTAAAGTTTTTGGTCTTGATACCTCCTATCTCCTATCTGACAGGAACCTGTTTCTCTTGTCGTTCTGTTAAAGAATCTGCTATTAAATATTTATTCATAATTAAACCTCATGTAATATGGTTGTGTAGGTGTTGGATACATGGCTTGCTTATGCACCTGTGAAAAACAACCCTGAGGATGCTGCTAAGGTGAAATTATATTTTAATAATTTCTGTACTCCATCTTTCTCTATTTAACAGGGTTGCTATTATAACAATGTAGCATGTTGATGAATCGCAAATCCAGGATTTCTGGTGTTGATTGGTCTAATACACAATGGAGTGGCAGTATAATAAGTCCTTCTGTGGAGATCACAACATTGAAAAGCTATAAGATCTAGATTTTGTTGTGTAATTTCTTTCAGGAATCTATTTCACAGTTAATCATTTAAGTTTTTCTTTTATTTATCTTCCATCATACAGGTTTAAATCCTAATCATCCTATTTAGCATTATTTTGCCACAACTTCTAATAGGAACTATTTTTTTATAACTTGTGTCAATTAAGTGCACCAGTTCCTTTTAGATTCATTACTTTTCTTAAATCCAGTCCTCACGCTTGAAAAAATATAGAGTTGTTTCAAGGGATGTGCTACAGTTATTTAGATGGTGGTGATCATTATAATATCTTTTAACTCCATTCTTGTGCCTAATTCACTTTTTGTCTCTTTTAAACTGTTCTTGGTTAATCTTCAAGTAAGGCAACCTTTAGGCTGCATATTCTTTATCTACCTTAGAACCAAGGCTCCAATTTGGATATTTATAATCATGATCTTCTGTTGTCCTTTGTGATTTAGAGTTTATGTTCTGGGCACAATTTGTCATTTTGATTCTAGTTATTAATGTTTGCTCAACCTTGATTAAGGTACCAAAAGGGAACCCGTATCACAGTGCAACTTCTGGAGAAATGGCCATATATCGTGCAAACAGTCTCATCCTTAAAAAGGTTATCATGTTATTCTTTTGCTAAATTCAAGTGCTAGAATCTAGAATCTGTCTCATTATTTAAAATCTTTTTCTCACTCTCTAATTCTATCGCTCATTTTATTGTTGGACCGTTTGGTTTCCAATTTTCATATGTTTGCTAGGCTGGTGTCCAAGTGGAGGATGCAGTGCAGCAGGTTTTCAATGGGCAAGAGGTGGAAGTGTGGCCACGTGTTACCTGGAATCCTAAATGGGGGCTGACTTTCTCTGATATCAAAAGCAAAGTTAGTGGAAGTTGCTCCATTTCTCAAACGTCTACCATGGCCCTTAAGGGCCGTGATATCTTTCTTGAAGATCTATCCTTGGATGGAGCTCTTATCGTTGACTCTGTTGATGGTGCAGAGGTAAACCATAATAAATTGATAGTAGATGCATGCTATTGTTTAATCTGTTATTTTTTTGGTCTTTTTCCTTGCACTCTTTTGCAACAAGTTTAAAAGATTTGTTGTTTGTTACAACTGGATGTTTTAAGCGTTGTCTATAAGTACCATGATTGTTCTATTTATATCTTAGTTTGGTGCCATATTTTGGAATATCATACGAGATGTTTTTCCCAAATATGTTGACTTTCATGACTTTAATTTCTTACGTCTTCTTGTTCAAAAATTTGTGCCTGATCATTGCCTATCATTTCTTTATTCACTTAGTTTAGCCATTATCATTATTAGCTCAGGGATCAAATTTGTTATATTGAGTACGCGACTCTTCTCTGCTTGTAAAATGTGGAAGGCAGTTTTTTGTATGTTTGTAGGAAACTTTAGTTTGGGGTTCAGGCTTTTAGTTCAGTTGAAGAACAATTTCATAATAACATGGTTTTGGAAATAGGTAAAAGTAGGAGGATCAATACAGAACAAGGGCTGGCTTCTTGAGAGCATTGACTACAAAGATACAGCAATACCAGAGCAACTGAGGATCAGGGGTTTCAAAATCAACAAAATTGAGCAATTGGAGAAAACTTACGGTGAACCAGGAAAGTATAGCTTAAAGCCATGAAGTTGAACATAAGCAGAGACACAACAATTCTTTTTTTTTTTTTGTTGCTTTTTTGTGATTTGGTAATCACTAGTTGGTTCATAGCAGGAATAAATCTCTTTCCTTCAGTAACTTGTATTATTATCAAAGCTAGTTGGTTTAGTAAGTAATGTTCTTGGAAATAATGAGTTAAGAGGTGGTGAGATTTTGTATGATATATTATTACCTCGCCATCATTCAAACCTTCCCTATTTCTCAACTCTTCGATGTTTTTATTCTGGAATAAAATTTTCTTGACATTTGAACAAGTTGCTTATTTCTTGCATGTCTTAGCCTTTTGATATCTAGTGACAGAAAAGAGTGGTGCGATATATGTCAGCAAAGCAATCTAGTTCATGCAGATTGCTTCTTTTATCAAAGTGAAAGTGATGAGAGTAAACCTTCCTGCTGCCATTTTTGCTGCAGAAGTGTACAATGTGCTGCATCTATAAAAAATGCAGCCCATTCGTATTAACTCCTGACCTACATTAATTTCTGTTAATTTGTTATATATATGTCAGCAAAGTGGCCTTTGGATATAGATAAGGCTTGCAGAGGACCTGTATCAATATGGCTCTCACGTTCAAGTTTTTTCCATACTCCAAAAAAAAAAAAGCAGAAATAAATCAGCTGTGGCCGATGTTTAGAGGCTGTCGGTAGTAGTCAATGAGTGGCGTAAACCTTGGAGCTATTTAATGAATAATTGTGTGGGGATGGGGCTGATATGCTTACCCACAAAATCTTTGTTAAATTGCCAATTAAATACGCTTGCATATTTTTTTAATTAAAAAAGAAATTCGAATTCTATTTTTTAAATAAAAAATTTATATATTAATTATTTGAGTGTAAATATATTTGCAGATTTGCATCACACATTTTCACAATAATAAGAAGAATTTTATAGTAATTATTCTAGAAAAAAACCTGAGACTGATGCGAAGATTAAAACCAGGAGAAAGATTTGGTCAATTAATGTATAGATTTTCCATTTCTCTCTATCAAGATAGGTTTTTCCTTGGCCTTTCGCGCCTTTCAAACGGCACCTGCATCATCAATTCAACTTCCACACTCAAACAATGGGAGGAAAGGATATGTCTTAGCGCACATAGGTTTCGGCCCCAAGGCTACAGCCGACCAGATGGCCCCTTAACAAAGTAGGGGAGATGGAAATTTATGGTCCGAAATAATTACGTGTACATGGTCCAGACACGTGTTCCGTCTAGGAACCGAGAGACCAAAGACATCCTTTATTAGAACATTGGCTAGTCAATTTTTGGATCATTACTGCTATGGTTGGGCAAGGTATCATAGTTATCTCAATTTATTATTATCATCCAATACACGTTCCAATTTTTTTTCCCTCAGAATATTAGAATGATGATTGATAAAACAACAAAAAAAAAAAAGAAAACAAATATTTGAAGCTTAAATTTTTTTATATAGGTGAATTAAAATTTCTTTTATGTCTACATAAAAGTTTGGTGGGTTTTTAAAAATATACCAGGAAATAATTTTTTCAATATCATATGAATCCTACTCCTCTTTTTAAAAGAACAAATATCTAACTTCATATCAAGTTGTTAATTCCAATAGTTAAGATTTTGACTTCCATATATGCCTTAACACAAGTCTACTAGTCTTCCTAAGATATAATGTCTTAGAAAATCTCATGGGATATAAAATGATTGGTGTTTTAAATAATAACAATTGTTAGTTATAAAGATTTATTCAATTCAAAATAAAAATATAAAAATTTAATGGGATGAAATAAAGAATAAGAATTTATTTAAAATTTTTAATATTATATATATTAATTTAAATTAAATTAAAAAAGCAACTGTATCTAGCAAGATATGTGGCAACTTTATCTCAAAGAAATTTCTAGGTTTTTCAAGAAAATAATTGATATTTTATAAGATCCATGGTTTTCTTGTATTAAAATCTATTTTATAGAAGCGACTTTCAAAAAAAAAAAAAAAGAAGCATAGAAAATCAATGAAAGGGACATGAGGCACGAAGACCACGATTGGGATAGGGATTGGAAGACAAAAGTTTCATTTACTGATCCCCAGCCATTGTGTTATGTTTGCTTCATCTCTGCCCCAACAGAAAAGAATATTCAATCTTCTGAAAATCAAAATAATATTTGTTTCCATCAATAATTTTCCTAGGAAATTTCTTGCCAGCTTCCTGAATCATCTTCTCCATGATTTGGATTTTCACAAACCGTAACTACTTCCATTAGCCATTTGCATATATAAATATACAACGAACCCTTCAGGATGTTGTCATCGTATGCGCAAGAAACACTAAATTAACAATAAAGCATCGATATTTCATGTTCATGGTGACTTTCTCTTTGCCAACGACATGTCTCCCCTTAGCAATAACGACTTGCAACGGATTTTTGAGAAGCTTGACAAGAACGGGGATGGCTTGGTTAGCCTGGAGGAGCTCAACTGGGTCCTGGTGAGAATTGGAGTGCAGTTCAGCCTTGAGGAGTTGGGGTCCTTTGTGGGAAAACCATGTCTCGACTTCAATGAATTCTTGTTCTTTTATGATTCTATCTCGAACCAGAATGATGATGGCAAGAACATGGAGCCAGCAGGATCAGGGGAGGAGGATGGATTAATCCAAGCCGGTGAAGACAGTGACCTTGTCAAGGCTTTCAAAGTGTTTGACTTGAATGGCGATGGCTTCATTTCCTGCGAGGAGCTTCAAAGCGTGTTGGTAAGACTTGGTTTGTGGGATGAAAGCAGCGGCAAAGATTGCAGAAGCATGATTTGCTTCTACGACACCAACTTGGACGGCGTGGTTGATTTTGAAGAATTCAAAAACATGATGTTGCAGACCATTTCTTAACTCTATTGTGTGAAAGTGCAACGAAGGTTCATGATTATGGATTGCCTTTTGGTTTCTCATTTGAGCTGATGCTGATGATGATTATGTACCATCTCCCTCATCCCTTTGTCAATATATATCAAGCGTTTTTCTTATCATCGGTATTAATAGCAACTATTTTTAAGCAAAATTTTCTCTATGATGTTGTTGAGTTTGTTCATGATTTTCTTCTGCTCATCATTCCTCACTTTTCTTCCTCTGTTAGGGTTTAGGGTACTTTTTCAAAGCAACATCTAAGGGCAAACGAAAAGGTACAATGTACTGGACACCAAGGGTACCGTAAGATACGTGCTGGCAACGAGTACATTAAAGTTCTCACCAAATTTCTTATTATTTTCAATTTCAATGTGATTAGTCTGTGGTTCCTCATTTATACTAGATTTGGTAATTTTTTATATGACATAATAATATGATACGAACAATGATACAAGTTTAAGCAGATTTAGATTTGAATTAATCGTGTTTCGTGTATTAATCACGTCAAATCCATATAATTTGTTTAAAACATGATTCGCTAATCGCATTTTCATTTATTATCTATTTATTTAATCGTGTTCTTTATATAAGCACGTTTAATTCACGGTTATGATTATTTATCGATCCATATAAATATTAATATTTTTATAATAATTAAGATTCATTTATATTGAACTTTATTATGTTTGATAAATATTATAATATTTATAAACTTTTATTATAAATTTGAATAATATAATATTATATATATTTTGAATATAAAGATCGAAGATTCAAATTTTACTCTTTAAGTAGAAAAATCATAAATGAACCAAATATTTAAATGTAAATAATAAAATCATATTTTACTTGTACATATTTTAATTTAATCATTTTATGTAAACATGTTATAAATTATATAAATTTTAATTATATTAATCATGCCGTATCATATAAAATTTAATTCAATATATTTAATAAATAAGTTAATTATAACATACCGTGTTACATATTTATTATATATATATTCATGAATGTACCTAACATTTAATAGTTTATGAAACACATAAACTCAAATACCTTAAAAAAGAGAGCCGGAAAAGACATGAATTCGGACAGAATATATAAAGTCGGTGCCTAACATGAGTTAGGCGGTTGTTGCAAGGACCTAGAATAATTGTCCGGCAGGTTCCAGAAAGTTCAGTGACTGACTTTGGAAGATGCCAACTTTGTGTGGCATTCATGGTAAGTCTACTTGTCTAGTCTCCATCACCTTTAACATTGTTTTGAGATATTTTCCTGGCCTTGATCTTGTCCATCATTTGGCCAAAAGTCTTCGCCGCCAAACAAATTGTAACCACAAATCCCCACCTATAATGGAACCCCCTTTTGCGGTATTCTGATTCTGAAATCTCCAAAAGTAGTATAATAATGTTGGAAGGGAATTGCATTGCAAGGTTTAGACAGGAAAAGGTTTTGCTTAGAAGAACAGCAAGGTAATATTCTGAGAAACCTCAACCCAAGCTGCTGATGCTGCTGCAGCATCACTTGACAATGTCAAGTCAGAAATATTGCCTATATTAATTTTCTGCCCATGGCATTGAAAATTATCTATGGGTTGTAGTAAATTAATCTGGGTCCTAATTTTTCTCACCCACTTGCATGAAACTTTAGTTATCACAATTCAGAGATGCCCTTTTGTTAGGATATTAAATAGAAAATGTTGACAGATGGGTGGACGACTACAATGTCCAAATTGGCAGTTAAAAATCTTCCTTCAGCCAATGGAATTAAAAATGTTTTTAAATACTTAGACAGACGACTAACTTAAAAGGACTACAAGGACTTGTACGGTAGTGTACTTTTGGCATGTTCTGCGAAGTTGCTATAAGTCTTTTGACAACTTCCCACCAAAGTATTTTAAATTTATCAAGGTCAAAACTGACTTACAATAAGATCATGTATGTATCTATATATATATATATATATATATATGAGACATACCAATTTTTCTTGGCATCAACGTTGTTGGTTTCTTATGGTATTTGAGTGAAAACCAATTGATCCCATAGATATTGTTACTAAGGGAAAAGGTCCAACCTTAGGCACGATGCTAGACCTTTGAATGCCCTTTTCCACCAACTTTTAAGCCATGCCTCTATATGTATATGTGGAGACTAAAGCAAGTCATTTAGTATGTCGTTTTTACACCTTCTAAGACGATTCTCTACAGTTGAAAACCTTGGTTGTTTGAATCAGCAATCAGCTTGAAAGGGAAAGGAGGAAAATATGAAAGAGCTACCCCTTTCTTGGAACATATGAGGATGGATCCCGGAAGGAGCAAGGTTTGAAGACTAAAATTGACGCCAAGAAACGAGGACCAGTGGCAGAGGCACCGTCGCCTGTCTCATTTTCTTGTTCACGGAACAAGTATGTGCCTGCTATGTCTCAGAAACTGGCACAATTATTATTTCTAGTAGGTAAAGTAGGTACCGATATGGGCAGGTTTGGTTTGTGTCAGAGATATTTATAAATTTCCGAAGTTTGGTAATGAGATGTTACAATTACTAGGCATACGGTAAATGGTGGTGGTGGTAACTGATAGGTGTCAAACTTGGCATATAGATTGGCAAATAAGTTGTATAAGTGTTAGTTTGCTGCTACGCTTAATTACACGAACAAAGAAAATTAAACAAGTGGTGGCAGGTTGGTTGTCTACTGTAATTTTTTACCTTGGTTTTTTGTACTAGAATAAATTGAGGGTTCTTTTCAAAAATATCTTCATAAATTAGGTGTTTATAAAAATAGTACTTTCTATAATTTTAACTATTTTTAATTAAGAAAAATTAATTTTGAATAAAATTATCTTTGAATGAAAGTTATCTATATGTTTATGTCTACGCTTCAAACTGACTTACATGTTTTGAGATTTTTTCGTCAGATCATTCATCTATAGAGTACTTTTTATTAAAAAGAAAAACTTTTAAACATTTTGGAATGGTTTTTGATACACGAAGAAAAATTTTTCAGCGTTTTGAGCATTTTAAACATTTTGGAATGATTTTTGATACATGAAGAAAAACTTTTGAGCATTTTAAGCATTCTTCTCCGAGTAGGTATAATCGTTGATTTTATTATTAAATGAAATATGATGTGTTATTTGAAATTGTTAATTTTGTTAAATAAGATTCAATAGTTTTGATGGTTTTTAAACATTACGTAATGGGTTTTTGAGTATTATATGACTAGTTTTTAAGTATTGCGTGATTGGTTGGTAGATATTGTGTGACTAGTTAGTAAGGAATTGCGTGACTAGTTTTTAGATATTATATGACTTAGGCATTGCTTAAAAATTAGTCATGTAAATGCTTAGAACCTAGTCACGTAATGCCTAAAAATTAGTTACGTAATGTTTAAAAATCAAAGATACAATGATTAAGTCACGCAATACTTAAAAATCAGTTTCACAATACGTAAAAATCAGTGACACAATGTCTAAAAACAAATAATACAATACATAATAATTAATTAATTTACTTGCTCGCAATCAGGTTTAAGTTGACAAAATCATACAGTGTTTTAATTTACAGATATGTCTAATCAATTTCAACTCTTGAACTTTGGAGTTTTATGAATATAAATAAATTAACCTAAGAAACTGCACCCGAGCATTTGACTTATTGGTTGGTGCATTATCTCTCTGTTTAAAAAGCAGGGTTCGAATCTCTCATCCCTAATTATTAAAAGGAAAAACCTAAGAACCTAAAACACATATCGTGATGCCATTACTACTCTTTGGGATATGAAGAAAAAGAGATAAAAAGAGATAGAGGAATTATCGTGATGTCATTACTACTCTTTAGGATAGGGAGAAAAAGAGATAAAAAGAGATAGGTGTTATGAAATAAATCTAAAAGAACAATTATAAGAGAAATATAAGAGAAAGTATTTAAAGGAAAAAAAAGTATTTAGGGAAAGAGAATAAATCTTATTGAAGTGTGTATACAAATGAACTAAGGGGGCCTATTTATAGGCAAATAACCCTCATACAAAATGAAGATAACACTTAGAGATTAAATGGATTATATACTAATCTAATATGATTTACATCAAGTCTAGATATAGATAATATAAATGGATATTCACAAAAATATTCATAACACTTCCTCTTGAATATTTATTGTATTAAGAATATGCCTCGTTAAAATTTTACTAAGAAAAAACCTCATGGGAAAAAAATCCAAGTGAAGGAAAAAGAGTACATAATTCTT
>NW_018397260.1:3730354-3730605 GCF_002168275.2 Theobroma umbraticum | reverse complement strand
TATCCTTCTTTTAGCTGTGCTATGCAAGCAATATTATCCTCATATAACGTTGTTAGAATTTCTTTCTTGGTTGACAAGCCACACATTTCTCAAATATGTTCAGTTACATATCTTAACTAAACACATTCACGATTTGCTCACAAGTTGCTAAAATTTCTCTATATGTAAACAAGTAACTTATCTAGGATCGAGCTTTGTGTAGATCAGATGAATATTCTGCATTTGTATAACTAATTGAATTCGATTTTGAT
>NW_018397260.1:3730161-3730344 GCF_002168275.2 Theobroma umbraticum | reverse complement strand
AATGTAATTTCATATCCATTGTTCCTCGGAGATATCGAAGTATATGTTTAATTTAATTTCAATGTTTTCGAGTTGGAGAAGAACTATATCTTGCTAATAAATTTATAAAAATGATATATCAAGTCATATATTGCTAGCAAGATACATTAGTACTCCAATTCTAATAAGATATGGTACTTCAAG
>NW_018397260.1:3728477-3729980 GCF_002168275.2 Theobroma umbraticum | reverse complement strand
TGGTGAACTCAGTGGATATACTTTGTCCATGTAAAATCGTTTTAGCACATTTGCTATATAATTTGATTGATGGATAAAAATTCTATTTGGCAAATTTTCAATCTAAAGACCCAAAATAAAATTTTATTTTTTCAAGGTCTTTCATCTCAAATTCTCTCTTTTTAAGTAATCTATGGCTTTTGACAACTCTTCAAGAGTTTCAATAATATTCAAGTCATCAACATAGACAGCAATTATTATATCTAAACCCTTTTGTAACATTCATGGGCATATAGGATTATTTCTATAGCCTTCTTTCAACAAATATGCACTCATATAATTATACCATATGTATCTAGATTGTTTTAATCCATATATTTATTTAATTTGATCGAATAAATTTCTCGCGAATTTAAATTTTGTGCTTCAGGCAACTTAAATCCTTTAAGGATTTTCATATAGATATCAACATCAAATAAGCCATATAAATAGGCTATAGCTATGTTCATTAGACACATTTCAATCTTTTCATATATTGATAGACTAGTTAATATAAGATTGTAATTGCATCCACCACAGAGAATCTCTTCATCTTCAATACTAGATCTTTAAAGAAAACATTGTGCCATAAGCCGTGCTTTATATCTCATAATCTCATTTTTCTCATTTCATATTCGTACAAATACCCATTTGTATCTCATTAGTTTTACATCATTTGATGTACGGACTACAAGTCCAAAAGCTTCACGTTTTGCAATTAAATTCAATTTCACCTTAATTGCATCTTTCCACATTGGCCAATCATTTCTTTGTCTACATTATTTAATAAAAGTTCAAAATCCTCATTTTTCTTTCACAATATTGAGTTATATATTATATACAAAATATCGTCGATGTTTATTTATCGGCTCCATCTTTTCCCGTCATGACATAATTGATTGAGATCTCTTCACTTTCAATGATTTCAGGTACCTGAATTTCTTTTAGAATTTTTCTTAATTATGTTAAGAGTCTCTTCTAGAGTTTCTACTTCCTCTTTTTGACCATTTTAAATATTTGCTCCTTTTCTTTTTTGAGGATTTTATCTTTGGAACCGATTTGTTTCCACGCTTCTAGCGTGCCTTGTCCTACGAGGACATCAATGCTAATAGGAGTATTTGTAGCTAGTATATAAGATTTAGTTATTCTTTTAGGTCAGTAAATAAGTTTGGCAACTGATTTACTATATTTTACAAAATAATAATCTTTTGAACTTCAAGTTCACACTGATTTTTGCGAGGATCAAAACTAGATAATGATATTCATTCTAAGAAATTTTCTTTTTGCAGCTATTTATTTTTTTTCTCCCCTTAATGTTGGAAAATTTGTTTCATCAATATGACAATTGATAAACTTTGTCATGAATAAATCTCCTATTGATAATTTTAAATATTTAATTACAAATGGAGATTCGTATGCAACATATATTCCTAATCTCCTTTGAGGACCCATCTTTGTGCGTTGTGGTGGAGCAATTGAAACATA
>NW_018397260.1:3728301-3728464 GCF_002168275.2 Theobroma umbraticum | reverse complement strand
AAAATTCTTAAATGAGAAATATTTGGTTCTTGACCATAAACCAATTGTATAGGGAGAATTTATAATAACTCGTTTGGCTTGATGCATACAAATGCTATTGCATCTAAAGTTGTATGCCCCCAAACAAACATTAGAAGTTTGAATTTCATAAGTAATGGCCTTT
>NW_018397260.1:3728121-3728291 GCF_002168275.2 Theobroma umbraticum | reverse complement strand
GAAGTGTTTAATAAATAATTCTACTAGATCATTTTGTGTATAAACATAAGCAATAGGCTGTTCAATAATTATTCCAACTAATATGCAATATTAAAGGCTTTAGTTGTAAATCCACTAGCATTGTCAAGACAAATAATCTTGCTTATATAACTAAGAAGATGTGCTTGCAA
>NW_018397260.1:3727613-3728041 GCF_002168275.2 Theobroma umbraticum | reverse complement strand
GATAATAAGCACACATGTGACCATCTAGTTGACACATCGATTAAAACTGTAAAATATCTAAATGGTTCATATGGTGAATGTAAGAATCCGCATATAACATTGAATATTATTCAAATATGTTGAGAATTCAGTCCTTACTTTAGCTGGTGATAGCCTTATAATTTATTTGTCTTTAGAGCAAGCAGCACATAAAATTCATTAAGTTAAAAAATCTTTTGATTTTTCAATGAATGATAAATTTTTGATCATTTTTTTTTGCATCATTATTGACCCGGGATGGTCCAACTGGTCATGCCAAACATTAAATTCATTAGTAAACTTCTGGTTTACTATGAGTTTCAATTATTCTAATATTTGTATAGTTTAATTCTAAAACCAGAGCAAGTAATTTTTTTTTCAACACACACTTTCTACTTGAGATAATAGAG
>NW_018397260.1:3703077-3727603 GCF_002168275.2 Theobroma umbraticum | reverse complement strand
TCTCTTTCTTTCTTTGTCTCAATATGATATCCATCCAAATGAATATCTTTAAAATTTAATAAACTTCTGTGAGACTTAAAAATAATACATCCTCTGTTGCTTTATTCCTCAAGGTAGTAAAATATTAGTTCTTCTGAAGCTTCCAATTAATCTTGTACTACCAGATATTGAACTGACATTGATTTTTTTTTATCGAGTAGGAAAAATATTTATTGCTTTTAAATATAGTGTGTGTTGTAGCAATGTCTGCTAGACATATATTTACATTCTTGATCTTAGATCCAAAAGATCAATATCTATATTTTCTTCAATAAAATAAAATATATACAATAAGAAACTTACAAGTAAATATAAAAGAATATTAAATATAGAATTAAAACATAAAATAAAACATATCATTTAAATATAATGAAAACATATTAAAGCATTTCCATAATATAGTTGTACTAAATATACCAATTATTATTAAGTTCATTCTCAAAATATTTCTATTACCAATCAAATGATCAATTCTTTTTTCAAGACAAGAAAATCAATAATAGATATATTTATTATCAATCATATAATAAATCCTCTTTCAAGTTAGATAAATATCTTGATGTGATATATCAACTTGGCCATGATTAAAATTATCTCAAGATGTTTCAATTTTCAGTGATACTTGATAAAATTTAAGACGTACAACAGGTACGTGACCAATGATCTGTCTGGCAACATCAATAACAATATCCATTTCTGGTGGGTTATAAGTATTCATTCATTTCTTGGTGGGCTAGTGGGTTAAGGTATCCATCTACGTTTGGTGCGTTAAAATTATTCATCTATTTATGGTAGGTTATAATTATACATCCACTTTTGGTGGATGATCCACATATGATGGGTTATCCACTTCTAGTGGATTATAGGCATTCATTTATTTTTTATAATAAAATTATCTATCCACTTCTAGTGGTAAAATTATTCTTAAATTCAGATGATAAAATATTCATCCACTTCTGGTAGTAGAATAATAATTAAAATAGTGATAGTGTAAATTTGTATGGCCATCATAATTAAATGATATTGTATTCACTTCAAGGGATGGATGGATTCATGATTATGACAATAATTATTAAATGATGTCGCATTCACTTCAGGGAATGGACGAATTTATAATATTTTTATTAGTATCTCGTTTATCACATTCACTACAGGGAATGAACATTCATAATTTTTATTAATAGCTTATTTGTCACATTCACTTCCGGGAATGGACATTCATGGTTTTTCATCAATAGCTATATAATAGCAAATTCACTTTCCAATCAAGAGATAAAATATAATGTATAATAATAAAATTCATATTAAAATTGATTTTAAGAGAATAGAAATACTAAAGAGATTTCAAGTCACTTAGTCACTTACCTGATTTTCTTTAAAACCAGAAATCAAAAACCCCATCATTGAAATCTTTTTGAAGCTTGAAAATTGAAATCTTTTTTAAGCTTGAAGATAATGAAAACATAATAATTCTAAAACATAAGAGATCAGAAAATCGTGTTGATAACGTGCTATGAAATAAATATAAAAGAACAACTATAAGAGAAATATAAGAAAAAGTATTTAAAGGGAAAGAAAGTATTTAGGGAGAGAAAATAAATCTTATTGAAGTGTGTATACAAATGAACTAAGGAGGCTTATTTATAGATAAATAACCCTTTTACAAAATGAAAATAACACTTAGAGAATAGATGGATTATATCCTAATCTAATCTAATTTACATCAAATCTAGATATAGATAATATAAATGGATATTCACAAAAATATTCATAACAATAGAGAAATTATCGTGATGCCATTACTACTCTTTGGGATAGGGAGAAAAGAGATAAAAAGAGATAGAGGATTTAATTTGGCGAGAAAGAGAGATAGACAATATTTGACAAGAGAGAAAAATCAAGATTTAATTTTGAAATTTTTGTTTAAATTGCGGGATAGAGAAAATCTAAATCATTTTAATTTGTCTGAAATTGTTTAAAGAACATTGTTATCAAGTCATGTCAAAAATTGATTAAAAATAATTAAAATTATAATAAATGATATTTTTGAATTAGACCTATAAAAAAGATTATCTCTCACAAGTTTCTCAATAAACTATGTAAATTATATTATTCTCGATTAAGATGTAATCATTTCTTTTTTAATGTCTCAATTATTAGGTCACAATCAATCAAGGCAGCATCCAGCAGTTGTTTTTTTTCTTTAGGTTTAAATTTGGGATTAATCTCACTCCATCCTTGGACTTCCTGGCTCCTTTTTAATGGTGGGGGTTCTTATTAATGAAATGTTTTAGCTTAAATAATAAATCTAGGTGCCAGGAATGAATTTTGTCTACAAGACTGTTGGGCCCAATGAAACTTTGAAGCACTTTGTGGGAGGAAAAGGGGAAAATGATGTGAATCTTCAAAGCCCGTGGGCACATATTTAAGTGGTTCAGATTTGCAGTTGCAGATCAGGGCTTGGGCCTGTTGAAAATTCCTCCTCAAAGAAGCCTAATTCTGAAAGACATATGGCCTGCAAAGTTTTGGACGGGGTGCTAAGTTAAGCCCAACAAATGTCGGGGGCCTAAAAGATACATACTAGCTGTGACCATGTACTTGTGTCCCTTGGGCTTGGAGTAGGGATGCCATAAGTAAGACACTTGTTAATTTAGAAATATTTTAATTTAAATTTTAAATTATTACTTGAATTTGTATTTAAATATCATAGGCATTTATTTGTTAAATATCAATATCGGTTAAATACTCCATTAAATTAAATATAAAATTAATTTTTTATATATTATTAATGAAAATTAAATTAATAAATTAAAATTAATTCATAAAAAATAAAATTTAAAATCATACTTAGAAAGATTAATTAATTTTAAAAAGTATTATATTAATTATAAAAAATATATATTTATATAAAATTAACTAAAAATTATTATTTATAATCTAATTTAGATAGTAAGTACTTTAAAATTATTATTTGAATTCCATAAATCCTAATAGTAGGTAATTGAGTAAAATAATGCTAAATAAATAATATTGATAATAAGGAACGAACTGACATCTTAGCTAGGCATTAAAGAAACCACGGATCCACGTCTTGACGTAAGGGTTGAAGCAGCTTGTATTCCTCAGATTTTATATTTTATATTGCCAAGACAAGAGACTTGGATTTAAGAATCTATGAATCTAAAATAATTTTGGAATTTGGTGTCTGTTTCATTTTAATTCATTAACTTCGCATGTGCGAAAAAAACATTTAAAAACTATACAAGGAAGGATTAAAAAAAATGGTGGAAAAAGGCCCCAGACAAGAACGCAATGCACGTGACATAGAAAGCTGGCCATATTCTTCTTCTTCTTTTGTCCATCCCTTATCCTACGTATCCACTGACATTAATTATTAATCAATTCCACCTCGGAGGCCTGTACCCTCACATTTTCCTCTGCAGCCTTAACCGTTTCTCTGCAAAGCAAATCTCTCATCTCTTTCTCGCAGGGCTTTCCGTCACTTTCCTCAGAAAATGAAATAAAGGAAAATTCCCGAATACAAACAAAATGAAACCGACAGCCCCAGTTAGCAGTACTACAACAACAGCCACGGCATCATCGTCAACGACGATAGCTGATATCCTTAAAACCCCGAAGTTCGTTAAGTTTACAGCGATTGCCCTCCTCTCTGTTTCCCTCGTTTTTCTTGCCACTCACTTCTCCTCCTCCTCCTCTCCTCTCTCTTCTTTCTCCTTCAAGTACTCCTCACTACCGCCGCCAATTTCGCCTCCGCTTTCACCCCCTCCAATTCCATCACCACCACCACCTCCTCCTCCTCCGCCTCCGCCTCCGCCTCCCCCAGCGGTTCGGAGGACGGGTATAATCGACGAATCGGGGGCAATGTCGGATGAATTCTTTATCGGGGAGCTAGACTCGAACTCCACGAATGCTTTTACAGAGTTGAGTGACGGCAACGACGAAGGAGGAGAGGAGGAAGAGGAGAGGAAGAAGAGTAATGGTGAAGTTAGGACTAGGGTAGATAAATATAAGGTGTGCGAGGCGAGTAAAGTTGATTATATACCGTGTTTAGATAATGAGGAAGCGATTAAGCTGTTTAATGAGAGTGAAAAAGGGCAAAAATACGAGAGGCATTGTCCTGGAAAAGATAAAATGTTGGATTGTGTGGTTCCGAGGCCGGAAGGGTACCGGAGTCCTATACCGTGGCCTCAGAGTCGTGATGAGGTAAGCTTTTATCTGAAATTCTCATAATTTATTTACGATTTGTATTTTTTTTTTCAAAAATTAGATTTGCTATTAATTAGTTTTTCTAATAAGAAAGTTTGATAGTTTTCTTTTTTTTTTGCTTTAATTGTGGGAGGGGGTTTCGAACCATGCTTTCTGGGCAGGGATCTTGCATCAACTAATAAGTCAAATGTTTGGGTGCAAAGTTTGATAGTTTTAACAATGTGTATATGGGAGTTTGATTGGAGACTGG
Organism: Theobroma umbraticum; assembly: GCF_002168275.2. Classification (NCBI taxonomy): domain Eukaryota; kingdom Viridiplantae; phylum Streptophyta; class Magnoliopsida; order Malvales; family Malvaceae; genus Theobroma; species Theobroma umbraticum. The sequence continues at coordinate 3,723,087 of NW_018397260.1, read as the reverse complement.
TTTTGAGTAATTTTTATTTTGGGGTGTGAAGGATGTTGTTAAAGGCTTGGTCCTGGGTAGCTAAGAAGTTGGATATCAACTGCGTGCGTGAAGAGCTGCAGTTGAACTAGGTAGACAAGAGGGGTTTAGTGAACTTGGATGATTGATCATGGTATGAAGAAGGAAACATTTCATGGACAGTATGTTTATGCAACACTATTTTCAAATTTAGTGGAGTTTTCTACCATAAAGTGGGTACTAGTCTTGGTACAAAAATGATTAGGATAGTCTCTGTTAGTACTGGCATTGGCTGGGTAATAACATCTCCCAGGTGCATCAAGATTGCCGCTGAAGTTGTCTAAGATTACTTTTAGCTGTCATATTTTCCCAAAAGAGATGCAGTGCGGATTGATTTGTTGTGGTTGGGAACTTTGAGATTATTAAAGAGATAATCGTCTTTGCATTCTCCCAAGCTTTTGACGTAGGAATTAATTAACTACTGTTCTGATGAAAGATGATGGCTACAGCTCAATGAAATTGGTAGAGAAAGGTCAGTTTTGACCTGCAAGCAAGCAACCCTGGCTTCTGAATTGATATTGTTATTGATGCTTGATTCTGCTTGAATTCATCATATATATGGCCATTGACTTCTTAGTTCTTATGCCAGTAATTTTCCTTCAACTTAGATTTTTGTCTGTTGAAGATGTACCTTTACTTTGACCTGGACTTGCACTTTGATTTTAAGTTTTGTTATTTTCCTATTTAACCAGAACAGAGGCATTATGAAATTGTCATATCCCTCATCTAAAAATTTGTAGTTTTAAAGTTTTTAACATTTTCTATTAGCTATCTGCTTATCTGGTTATCCTTTCTGCTTCTACAATGAATACGATTTTTTTTTTTTTTTAATAATTGGGGGAAGGAGGAATCAAACCTTGCTCTTTAGGCAGGGGGTTCATCCACCAACCAATGAGTCAAATGCTTGGGTGCTTCTACAATGAATATGATTGGATATGAAAATCTTCTTTGGTGCTCTATCCCAAAGTAACTATTTTTCCTTGTGAAAATTTTCATTGAAGGTTCTTTTGGCTAATTGTGACTTATAATTGCAGGTTTGGTTCAGCAATGTGCCGCATACTCGTCTGGTTCAAGATAAAGGTGGGCAAAATTGGATATCGATAAAAAAAGATAAGTTCATTTTTCCAGGAGGTGGAACACAGTTTATACATGGTGCAGATCAATACTTGAATCAGATTTCACAGGTTTTTCTGCTTTTGACAACCTCTACTTGCTAGTAGTATTTGTTTTTTGCATGGCATTGATAACCATCTCTCCATATGCAGATGGTTCCTGAAATTTCTTTTGGCCACCGTATCCGTGTTGCATTAGATATTGGTTGTGGTGTTGCCAGTTTTGGAGCCTTTCTTCTACAACGCAATGTCACCACTCTATCAATAGCACCAAAAGATGTTCATGAGAACCAAATTCAATTTGCACTAGAGCGCGGAGTGCCTGCCATGGTTGCGGTATTCGCTACGCATCGCTTGTTATATCCAAGTCAGGCTTTTGACTTGATACATTGTTCAAGATGTAGAATCAATTGGACTAGCGATGGTATGCTTTTTTTTCTTTTACATATCTGATAGTAAAAAGCAACTACATCTTGCAATATTTGAAAAGTAACTATTGGCATGAGATTGAGATTCAGCTGTCTATATTTGACTATTAAAACCTGATAATAAACTTTAAATTCATCCTACAGCATTCCAGTGTGGCTATTTGAGCCTTTCTAAATCTTTCAGTGTTTAGGATTGCATGTGTGCAGGTGTGTATCTGTATGTGCTCATGTTTTAATTTGCGTGCTCAGTAAGTTATGAATTTTATTATGCGCGTATGTGTATATGTGTGCTGCATATTGACCTTAACTCTTTGATGTTGATGCTTCTTTTTATTTTTGCCTATGATGAAGATGGAATTTTGCTTCTTGAGGCCAACAGGATGCTAAGGGCTGGAGGATATTTTGTCTGGGCTGCGCAGCCTGTATATAAACATGAAGAGATTCTACAAGAGCAATGGAAAGGTAGCCTCTCATGTCAAGTTTTTTACAGCCTTCTCTCTTGCCCTCCCTCCCTCACTTCATTTTTTAATGGTGCTTGAAATCCTGATACGGTTTTTAGATGCTTCAAATTCTTTGCATTGATTAATCCTTTTTAAAGAGACAAAAAAATAGAAAAAGAAAAAAAAATTCTCTGGTATGAATGCATGTATAAGACCTTGATGAACTATTCTTGTGTTCAATAATACTGCAGCACTAAGAAATTGATACCTTACAGTTGCTCAGTTTCATTTGTAAGTTGATAAATCTACAGAAATGGAGGATCTTACTACTCGCATTTGTTGGGAACTTGTCAAAAAGGATGGATATATTGCCATATGGCGGAAGCCTTTAAACAATAGCTGCTATCTTAATCGTGATACAGGAGTGCTACCTCCCCTTTGTGATCCCAATGATAATTCAGACAATGTTTGGTATGGCTTGCTTCAATACATATATCTTTACCACATTTACATGACATTGAAAACTTTACATAAATGATTTCAACATATTTAGTGCTGGACCAATCTTTGGGACTCATTATCCTGCAATATTCTGCAAAAATTGCTCTTCAGATCATGGAAAACTGCTTAAAAAGTTCAGACAATGTTTATATAGATACTTGTTAGGACTTGTTGATTAAAAAGTTGAGACAGTGGGAAGTTGGGGGAGTGGGGGGTAGGAGAATTAATTCCATTAGTTTGCTATGTCTCTTCCAAATAAGTAAATAACGATGCTGGAAGAGAAAAGCCATAGTCTCTGACAAACTTGAATGATGTTCTTTTTTAAGGAGTATTTGTAGCTGGGTGCTTTCTTGTTGCCTTTTTTTGCTCATATTCTCTACTCCTTTAAACTTCGATTTGGCAGAAAAGCTCAATGAGACTTAACTAGCTAAAGTTGAACAGCTCAACAAATTGCATTATGATATTTGCAGGTATGTTGATTTGAAGGCCTGCATCACTCAATTGCCAGATAATGGTTTTGGTTCTAATGTTAGCACATGGCCTGCACGTCTTCATTATCCACCTGACAGGCTCCAAAGCATAGAAATGGATGCCTACATATCCAGAAAGGAAATCTTTAGAGCAGAGTCAAAGTATTGGAATGAAATAATAGACAGTTATGTACGTGCGTTTCGCTGGAAAGATATGAAACTACGTAATGTGATGGACATGAGAGCTGGACTTGGAGGGTAACATCTTATATATCATGCTACCGCATAGCGTTTTCTGATTTTAGAATGCTTTTTATTTTGAAAAGAATGGTAAAAATATATTGCATTATTTTGTAATTTTTGTTTATGACTCTGGCAGGTTTGCAGCAGCATTACATGATCTGCAGATTGATTGCTGGGTTATGAATGTTGTTCCTGTTAGTGGATTCAACACCTTGCCCATTATTTATGATCGGGGGCTTATGGGAGTTATGCATGACTGGTATAGACAATTTGCACTCAACTCTAGTTTTCAAATTTTTCTTGGAACATCATGTGCTTGGTGGTCTTGTAGCATATATCTAGATTCAATTTACACTCGTACATAAAATATTTGAAGCTACTATTTTGGGCCTTGAATCCTACAGGCACAGTAAGTATGTTACTTGTGAGACTGCAATGAAGCTTTGCAGCTCACGTTACGCACCTGCTGTGCTTGACCTCATCCAACCTGAATGGAACAATGGTTAATAAGTTAAAAATTATCTGACTGAGAAAAGGGTCTCCATTTGATGTCATTAGCAAAATTTCTACTCAGATGTATTTTGTGAAAGCCATCATGTTTGGTTTGAGCAAGACAAAACCTTTCCTCTCTCACCAATATTTGAAGTTAAATTCATAGATTCCCTAAAAACTGAGCTTCTTTGAGGTTTGGCTTGAGGCATAATCTGGGCTCAACTAATCGTCTTAGCATGTTCAGTAAATTAGCATGAATCAGGATGAGTCTTGAATCAAGTCAAGCATGAGCAAGCAGCTTATAGAGTTTAGTAAAAAAACATGAGAAACCTTGGACCTTTTGATTTGTAGGTTAAGAACGTAAGAGAATAGCCGCAACATCGAAATCCAAGTAATAATGCTTGCACACTTTCACAACTGCTAGTTCTGTCATGGTTGGTTGAAATTTGCACTCTCTTCCATTGGTTCATTTGCAGTTGTTCATTCATAACTGGCGGTTTCTTAATTTCAAGCTCATCTGTAGAACTTCCACATATGATTTTATATACCTCTTGCTTGATTATTACTCATAGTTGTCAATTTTTGCTCAGGTGTGAGCCATTTGATACTTATCCGAGAACATATGACCTATTGCATGCAGCAGGTCTTTTCCCTGTTGAGCAGAAGAGGTATTATTCATCCTTTTTCTTGCTCGTGCCTTAGTTCTTGTTAATGCACATTCTTCAGATACAGTTTATCATGTTTTTTATCTGGTTGATGTAGGTGTAATATCTCAACCATCATGCTTGAGATGGACCGGATGCTGAGACCTGGTGGACGCGTATATATACGGGATTCAGTATCTGTTATGGGTGAACTTCAGGAAATAGCAACTGCATTGGGATGGGTGCATGCACTACACGATACAGGTGAAGGTCCACATGCAAGCTGGAAAATTTTAATCTCTGAGAAACGTATGTGATGGGATTGTTGGATGAAAATCACTGAAACCATGCTTTACCAGCTATCTTGCCCCCATTTTGGATATACAAAGTCTAACTTAGGAATAAGCTGCCAATCTATAAAGAGAAAAAAAAAAAAAAAAAAGACAGACGCTCATTATTCTATATAATTTAGTGTAATCTATTGATTTACGATAGTACCTAACATGTCAATAGGATAGGCCACGGGTCAATATGCTGTATTTGGTTAAACCTATGGTACATTTTTTTTCCCTTTGGCAATTTGTACATTAGCAATTTGCCATGAGTAAATTTTCTTGCTGCAACCTTTTATCTCCCTGGAGAATCGTACTCCACGTTTCAATTGAAACATTTAGAATTCAAGTTTAATGTACTTATATGTTTTTTTATTGTAAATTTTATATGATATCATCTCTTAAATAAATTTTTAATTTTATATATTTTATTTTTATTTTTTTATTATAATCTTATATTTTATTTTTATTTATTATAATACAAACTTAGTTTATATATGACATAAACGAAAAAAAATCTTATAGAAATTTGACTATCAAACTTAGGAATAAATTATGTTATAATGCTTCCTTATTGGTTGAACTTCAATTATCAATTGAAAAGTAAATGATATACATCAAATGATCAAGCAATTTGCTACACAAATGAGAAACAATCTCGAAGTGCAAAACTTACCCATCATAAAACACCACAATAAAAAAATCATAAAATATAGAAATGAACTGCCCGAAAGCTTAATAAAAAATAAACATCAAAATTGATTTTCACCAACAATAAATTACAGTCAGCATTCTCCTAACAAATAACCAAGTATTAGATAGGACAAATTCATTTTAATATTAATTAAAAAATAATTTTTTATTTGTTAGTAATTTTGAATGTTTTACAGTATATTTTTATCATTATTATTTTGCAAAATTCCTAAAAAATTAAAATGGAAATATTTCTTTTTTTGAAAAATTAAAAAAAAAGCCAAAAGTGATTTTTTGAAAAAACTGAGTAAAAAAAATATTTTTAAAAGTTTATTAAAAATTATAAAAAGAAAATAATTTTTATGATTTTAAAAAATTATGAGTATAAAAAAGAATATCTTCTATTTTTTTTCAAAAATTTTAAATATATTTTTTATTTTCTGGATTTTCTTATCTTTTTTTAATTTCTAAAAAATAAATTTTATTTTTTATTGTTCTATACTTTTTTTAATAATTAAAAATTATTTTTGGGTTTTTCTAAAATTTCTAAAAAATAAAAAATTATTTTTATATTTTTCAAGATTTATAGATTTTTTTTTTTCAAAATTTTAAAATTATTTCTAATTTTTTAAGTTCTTTTTAAAGTGATGAAAATTAAGTTTGAAGATTTTATTGATTAAGAAGGATGAAAAATATCAAATCAAGTTTCAAGGCATTGCAAAGTAGTTAGTAACGAGATTACATTGATTTTTCAATACAATCACATCCTTATACCTTTTCTGATTAATAATGTAATTACATTGCAATCTTATTACATCACGTATTGAAACAAAAGCTACAAAAAACTACAATGTAATCTAATTATATACATTGCAAAGAATGTGGAAGCACAACAAATGCTACCTAAAAGCAAAGACATAAAATCCTTGTAAATGCAATAGAGGCCACACTGTTAAGCTTATGAAAGACTAAAACCCAGTTCATTATTGTCATCTGGAAAATGATCCCAAATCATGCAGAACTCACCACAGTTTTGCCAAAACATTTTTGTGATAAGAAAGGACAATGCTGAATAGTATGTATGGTTCCATTGGAATACAGATTTCTCCCAGCAAAGGAGGATCATCAAACTTTTTCTTCTTTTATATAGTAAAAGTTCATCCACCAACAATGACTGAAACCTCATTATTCAAATGATGAACAAACAATCCTTGATCAGAGTTGACTATGATTTCATTGAACTATCCTTATGAGCAGCAGTATTGACCTGTTTGGAGAGATAAGCTTCATAAATCTCCACAACAAGTCGGGGATCCTTTTCCACGAGTTCCATATACTCTTCCCTTTTCGTAAGCTTATCCATGTTGTCTGTTATCAAACACAAAGCTGCATCAAGCACGAGCTTGGCGTTGTGCTGGTGAGCAAAGGCATAGCTCATAAGTGAATTATCCCAGTTCAATTTGGATACCAGGAACTTCTCGCAATACCCCTTGAGATGCTTCACCTGGTATTTTTCAGCCAAGACCAGAAGGTCACAAGCCATTTGCTCATCCAGCCATGCTTCCGCTGTGTACAAATAGTTTACAAACGCACGGAGAGCATCATACGATACGTCAGCGATCTTGATGGTTCCGCTCCTGCTTTCTTCCATCTCATTCTCAAGCATTGCTTTGAACACTGGTGAACGACTCGCCTGTTTTGACATCAAAATGTTAGTAAATACTTCAAAAAAAAAAAAAACAAATAATCCTTCCTAACAACACAGTTTCTAATTTGGGTATATAGAACAATACAACGTGCCTCTTTGGCTCAGTTGTTTCAAGCAGCTTTCGCTGTTTAGGTATCTGTAAAATCTGAAAATGAGTTCCTGAGTACTAAGAGCCAAAGTTCCAAACCAAAGCTTCATTTTAGTTAATCGAAACAATTTTGCCAAAAGTAATCCACAAATTGAAGTTTGGGTCGCACTTTTTGTACATTAGAACTTCAAATATTTTACATTTTACCTAAAATAAAACAAGTAGACAAGAAATTCAAGCAAATCGGTAGTACCAAAACGGCTTTATGGGCGGGTACAGGCACAGGGGGCAAGCCCGGGGATCCATCACCGGAAGCGACCAAGACGACGTCGGGGAAGAAGGGACCAGGCGAGGTGGAGCCACGGTGGGCATGATCGAGCGGAGACCAAAAGCGTAAAAAGGTGACTTTGGCTTTGAGATCTTCGATCTCTCGCTTGAGCTCTTCCTCGGTCTCGCTGGCCTCCTCGTAGCACTCCTTGCACGTGCCGGCGTCACGTGCTCCGTACTCTTCCTTGCACGATATGCACCGCATGGTCTCGGTGTCGGTCTCGCTCTCCGTCTCGGACTCGGATCGGACCGCCTGGTGGCACCGGTGCCTTCGCATTTTGGTTTTAGCTTGTGGCCCTCTAGGAAGAAAAGTAAGGCTTTTGCTACTGCCTGCTTTTTCGCTTCTAATATTACGTTCACATTGTTCTTTTTAATTCCTTCCTTCTCCATAGTAATTCGTATTTATTAATATTAAAAAACTTGACTTAGCAAGTAGCAACCCTGTTGAAATATTTTCAAAGGCATATGTAGCGACTAGCGAGTTCTCCTAATTCAGTTTGTTCCACCTTGATCATGCCTCTTCTTCCTTCTTGCACGACTCCTGCCCATACCTTTGTGCCCCTTTCTAAGGAAACAAAATCTTGCATGTAGACTTGAGTATTTATTCTTTTTTAATAATAAATATAAATATTTTCAGAGTATATAGTTTGCACAAACAATTAAAATTATATACTATTAATTTATAAATTATTCAACACTATTAAAATTAAAAACAATATAATTAATAAAAGTTATCAAATATATGTAAGAGATTTATGAATTCATGAGCACTAATTTAAACATATATTTTTGCATTTTAATATATTGAGAATCAATATTTACTAATACGGTGCGTGTAAAAGTGAAATAATAATTAAATTCAATAATACAAAATGGTTGGTGCCCATTTAGGGTTATAATCAAAATCTAGTAATTCAACTTCTTTTAAGCTAATTCTTGAGTCAGTCATATGTTTAATTTAATCGTAATCAATTTTTTAGTAATTTGAATAGCAATAAGGAAAATGAAGGTTAAATTTTGTTAATACTAAACTTGAGAGCTAGTGACCTTAAGTAGCATGACTAGATTTTTTAATTACTATATCAAATGATTATTTACAAAATAATACAAGATAATTGGTTTTAACACAATGTCTTAATTTACACTATTAAATTATATAAATTTAAATAAATTTTTGTTATTTTATTATATCTAATCAACTTTTACTATTTTTATTTTTGATCAAATAAATCTTTTAAAACTAATAATTGATTAATTGTCATTAGTAAAAATGATATCTATCATTTTTATACACATGTAAAAATTATCATGTGATCATATTATTATATCATGTCATTATTCAATATAATATTTAATTTATCACATGACATAAAAAAGATAAATGATATTTTTTATTAAAAATAATTACTCATTTGATATTTATTAGAATTTATTTAATTCATAATAAAATAAGTAATAAAAAAATAAAAATTTGTTTAAATTTTTTTTAGAGTTGAGAAAATATATTAGATTGGACAAAAAGCAGTGATGATATGTAAATAAACGATTTTTGTGGGCACAAAGTACGTGAGAAGAGCGAAATCCCACAAATTGACTTGAATTGACTGTTTGCGATTTAGTTTACGGTTTTTGTCCCAAAACAACCGCCACCTGTCAGTTTCTCCCCACTGTCAACCGGAATCATCCCGTCTTAGATCCGACCCAACTAAACAAACTGAACTACAAAGAATGGTAAACTAAAACTCTTGTGTAGTCATTTAGTTTCAAAGTATTTTTTTTTCTTTTAATAAAGAAAACACGGATAAGACGAGAAGTTGCAGACCAAAGCCAAAGTTTCAAAAAAGAGTTTTCGATTTTTTCAGAGTTTCAATTTCAATTTTCATTTCAGGTGAAGCTTCTTTATTCTTCTCTCTTCTTTTCTCATTTTAATTTTTCTCTTCAGAATTTGTTTTCTTTTGTTATATCTTGTTTGCTACTCGAGAAAATGTAGCGGGGGAAAAAGAAAGAGAGAAACAGAGTTGTTAAATAGTTTGAATTCTTAACTTTTAAGATTAAAATGGTCAAAAATTTAGTAAATAGTGGATTTTAGTTCAATTACTTAGCTTAATTTGGTCGAAAGTTTTTGTGTTCCTCGTTTGTCGTGGAGCTGAAGGGCAGGGGATGGTTTGTTTGGAGTTCAATTTTCTCTTTGTTTTTTCCTTTGTTTTCCAGCTGCCTAATGGAGGGTTCTTACTGCTTTTTCTTGGATTTTTTGTTTAATGGGATGAATTTCAAAGTGTTAATGGGATAGTCTATGTGAATTTGAAAGATAATGCTGGTTTATTACAGTGAAACCCTAACTTTGTGGCGAAATGCTTGAAAAACTAGGGTTTTGTTCTGTTTTGGGAATTCTGAAGATGGTTGTTGAGGAGGGGACAAGCAATGGTGAAGGAGCAGAGTGTGGAAAGGTGGTTCAGTGCTTCAAGAGTGAACCAGTGAATAATGGGTTTGGATTTGAATTTGTGAATGATTCTGGTGATGGGAGTTCAGGGGCAAGTGAGAATTTTCGAACATATAAGAGGCGGAGACAGTTAAGGTCAAGTTCAAAGGTCAAAGTGCAGGTTGATGGAAGGGCTTCCACAGACCAGGTAGGTTTCTATAAATGTGTTATGTGTCTAATGTATGCTTGGAGTTGTAGATGTTAACTATTTTTCTTTGTTGTACTAGTTAAATGTTGAGATGTGGTTACTATGTTTTTGTTTACCAATTCATGTTTCAAGATTTGTTGTTGCCTTTGAGTTTAAGATCTTAGTTGTGGTAGCTTTGGATTGTGGATGACAAATAGTAACTTGTGTGCAATCATATGGAATGCTCTGCATGTAGACTATCCTATGAGGAGAAGATCAGATTGGGTCATTGGGTACATAAAATACAAGCTCAAGCTATTGGATTAACTTTAAAACTAGCGTGCATAGTATGACATAAATATGCAAGTTTCTGATGTCAAGAAATTTACAACAATGAATAGTTGTTACTTGATGATGGAATTTGAAAAGCCGTGTGGTTTTTGGGGTGGCTTTGATGGTTGAGTGAAGGTGATTCTTTTCTAAATCTTTTTTCCATTGAGCAATGAGATTTTAGAAACTGTTTGCAAGAGAAATTGATTCTACAAATATTCTTAAAAATTGGCCTCATGTATAGTTCTCTAAGGCTTCATCAAGATGCTCGTACGAAGGTTACAGCACCAGACATAAATATGTCAAAACTTCTCTTATGTTCACATTCAGAGTGTATTTCTTTCATATTTTTGGGATGAAGAGGAGCCGATGTAATTGACAATTTTAATCCGCATCACAAGGATAATTTGATAGTGATAGTCTTTTTGACAAGTTTAATGTTTTTATTGCTTATGTATCTCATATGTTTTATGAGAAAATATCTCTTCCTCCTGCATTGGAAATAAGTCACAGAGCATGACCAAATTCCTGTATTATGACTGCTAGCCACCTTTAGGTAACTAATGGATAATAAATAAGGAGAAGCTTTTGAATTTAGTGAGGTAAGATATGGTAGTACACGCCACCCTGCTGTTGAACACATGGATGCTGAAAATTCGAAAGCAAGATTTGATAATTTTTGCCATCTGACTGTGGTACACAAACATACATATTTGCATCTGTTCTTTAACAGTGCAATTGACACTATGCAATGGATTTTGTTGATTTACCATTTGATGTTATTTTATTGATTTTTGGTTGGTATATGGCATTTTGAGTAATTAAGAGTATTGTAAGTTTGTATTGGATGTGCTGTTGAATTTTTTCTTCTGTATGTGACTTATGTCTGATTCCTTCGGGAAAAATCATTTTACATGTGGCTGCTAGATCTTATGACTGTGAAGCTGGCATTTCCTTCATTAGGGTCAGAATTGTAAGAGAATTAGTGAGGGAAATCTTGATTGTTAGGACAAGATGGACAGGAGTTGTTTGAACTTAAGATTTTATTTTCCTTTTTTGTTATATTAATGGGCGTAATTGTTCTACTCTCAAGTGCTTTTGCACATTCAAAGTTTAGGGGGCTGGTATGGTTAACTGATTTGTACATTTAATTTATAACATATGTGTAGGTCTATGATTCATCTGGTTCAACTACTGCTAGGTGTATTTCTTCTTTCACATTGTGATTTGTCTAATTGAATCGGTGAAAGATGTACTTTTTTACTGTAATTGCCCAAATGTTCTGTTTGTGCTGACATGTTCTGGTCTTTGTTGTTCTTTAATGCAAAGAACATTTGGTTTCTTACAGACTGTAAAAGTACAGTTCAGCATACTAATGGATGCTAATTATTATGTGCAGGTCCCTCTTCCTGAGATAGATCATTGTGCTTCTTTGAATGCTTCAAATGATCGTATACAGAGGCAGTGGAGAAATGTTGTATTGGAGCACATGCATCAGTTATTAAGTGGTGATGAAGGTGGTATACAGCGTTGCATTCGAGATGCACTTTTATTTCATCCAGAAAATGGTTGTAATGTGACAGTTAAGGTTTGTGCTGTTATCCAAACCCTGTAAGGTCTATGATGGCTTGCAGTGATCATTTTTCTTGTCCATTTTCTTTATGATATATTGGAATTGTTGTTTTTCTGATTCTTCTACAGGAACCTGACACTTCTCACGAAGATAGACTGAAATGCTCTTTGCAAGCAGGGCGAATTCCTAATGGAAGTAAGCATACAGCTGAGGGGCTGGAGGGTGTGATATCTAATGGGTCTTTAAAAGAAAATCCTCAAACTACCACTGAGATGTGCCAGCGTGTTTTCTTTGATGTCATAATTTCTGAAAAGTTCACATCTTTGTGTAAGCTACTATTTGACAATTTCCAAGGGATCAAGGTTGACAGCCTTTTTCACTTAAGTGTCATAAATTCGAGGATGAAAAATGGAGTTTATGAGCGATCGCCTATGCTTTTCTCATCAGATATTCAGCAGGTAATTTATGTAACCATTTTTATTTGCATGCGTTGCTTGACTGAACTTGCTTAGTTTAAAGATAAAAATGTTCCACTGACAGCCTAGGTGTTAGATAGTAAGTTGACTCTTGTGCCAAGAGCTTTAAGTTAGATATATTTCCATCTAAGTCATACATAATTATGTGATTTCTTATCCTGTATTTCTCATGATGATTGAGGAAAACACCTGAATTCATTCAACCTTCTTTTTAACCTCCACATACACACATGGTATACTCTGCAAGGGAGAGAGCTAAAGAGCGAAGGGCTATTCTTGGGACTCTGGAAGTTTTAGGAAGGAGAAAGAAATAAAGGAAGTTGAAAACCAGGAAGACTTCTTATAAATCTGAATTTCTCTTCTATTTAGTATTCTTAAAATCTTCGAAAGATTAAAATTATAAGCTCAATTTTAGGTTACATTTGGAGCTTTTGTTTTGTTACATTGTGGGAGCTAGATGTTGTTAGATTCTATGATTGCTTAATTTGTTCCAAGCAACTTACGTGCTTGTTGTTTCTTTCTATAGTATATTACTAACAGTGAAGATGTACACTTCATCTACCACTCATTTGTTTTAGATTGGTGTGTACAACCACGGAAATATTGAGAGCATGGATGGATGTGGGACTTTAGATGAATTCTTAGGTCAGTAGGGTCGTATATCTTCTTATCGTGGTGTCTTCGTTTTTCAGAGTATTGTATTCTTTGAATGATCTGAGAATCTGCTATTTACTAACATAGGCTTTTTACTAACCCTGTCCAGATTGAAGTCTCAAATTAGAGGACCTTTTAGTTTTTCAAAGGCACTCTGTTACTATTGTAAGTACATTGATGATGAGCCCTTGTTTTAACTATAGATAAAAGTAGAATGATCAGAATTATCTTACCACTGTTTTCCATACAGAGTTTACCCACAAGGCTTTTTTAACATAGGAAGGCCAACGGCCCTTAACAGCAGCAAGTAAACTAATCTAGGATAACTTATACCTAGTATGCCTACTAATAGAAAGAGACCTCAGGTCCTCAGGAATTTGGTATACTTGAACTCCTCTTGGCTGTGTCAGGATTCCATTAGTAAGCCAGTCTGCAATAAAATTTTTCTGCCTTGTAATATAGGAGAGTCTCCTGGAGTGGCTGGTGTTTAGGAGGTCTGTGAAGGCTTTTATGATAGGGAAGAGTCGATTTTTGCTTGATCATTAGAACGGATTTCAAGGAGTCTGATTCAATCTCCACTTGGTCAACTAGGCATTTGAACCTGAGCTACCTCAACGATGACAGTTGACTTACCTTAACAATCATCATTTTCTCATTTTAGGCTCTCTTAGTTCTTGTCATTCCTACAACATGAATCAACTTGCTTCTGTACGGTTAAAATACTGCTTTTAGTTTAATTTATCTAACTGTGTTGAGAGTTGTAAGGAGCTTAGCTGGAGGATTAGACCCTAGGAATTGCAAATCATGTTGATTGCTAAGACCTGGAGGCCTTAATAAGAAAGAATGCTTAAAGTTGTTTATTTTATCTTTCTGAAAGAAAGTGAAATGTTGTTGATTCCCATTGTCTGCATAAGGTCTAATTACTCAGTAGAATTGATGTTTGATATTCTCTCTTGTTTCTAGTAGATTATGCTTATGTATACATGGTGCATTTGTTCACATTCTCTCTTGCTTTTCTGAAAAATATAGGGTACTTGGCTTTTCCTTCATTTGCTGAGGATTCAATGCAATAGACATGCACAAGCTACATTAATCCTATTATGCTAGGTTTAGGGCCATACATTTTGAAACCAATGGTAGATGTTAAGTCCCCATGACATCTCTTATGACACCCTTAGTTTTCATTCTTTCTTTGTGTGTCAAACAATTCTCTGTTCCTGTTCTTCACTAGACCTAAGTTGCACATCTCTGAAGAACTTAACTTATTACATCTCTTATGGATACCTGATACCCTTGCAGTTCATTCTCTCTTCCTGCATAGATTAGTCAATTTTTCCCTGTGCTTCACCAGAATTAAATTGCAATCTTCAGACAATCTATGTCATTCTTAAGTTGTTCTCAAACCTTCTTATTCGATTTGTTTTTTTTTCCCATTAATAATTATGTGTCTTTTTACAGGATTCTCAAAGCAGTGGAATATAATTTATATTGATATACATGCTACAATGTTAATCCAAATTTTGATGCGTTTTCTAAACTAATAAGAATGCTTGCGAAGTACCCAAAAAAAACAAAAAATAAGAAATGCTTGTTCCATGTAGCAGAGCCAGTTCTTTTTGTCATCACTTATTATATATGTATTTATCTTACCTAAATGACTCCTGTAGGTATGGAGAAAACTTCAAGACATAGGAACTGAAATTGTATCCCTTGCAAAGAGCCTCTCAAACATATCAAGCAGTTCCTATAGTGAACAAGTGAGTTACTGAACATGCACTGTGCTACTCTAGCATGTTGAATTTTATAATTTGCTTATAAAATTTATTACATTGATAATGAATATCATGTTATAATTTGTTTGTGATGCTTTTTCTTCACCCTTTGAGGTTGGGTGTTCTCGTGGTGCTGTTGAAAAGGAGAAACATGAGGTAAACATTCATTAATTAAATTATAGTATGCATTGGCATGCTTGTGTCAGCAGAATGAATAACCCTATCCTCAAATTTTAGTTATATAACCGTATGAGGCAGTTAGTATAAAAAAGAAAGAACTGTATTAGGTAGTTTAGGGTGCATTTGCTGCTTCAGAGTTTGGATAAAGTTGATTTAGGATAAGACTTTGAAATTTCACTGCTCTTACGTGTTGACTAATTTCAATGGAAGTCTTACATTGTATAAAATTGATGGGTGTGTTTTAGGGTTCTCAAGTATAGATATTTTCTTCTTCATTATGGGACTTAAAAACTTTTCAACTGGGCCACTGTCACTTTAGTTTTCTTCTTTAAACACTCTAATGGTGTGGAAACTTTAGTAAACCTTTCTGTCTGTGGTGCTGGGTAGTTGGTTGCCTTCTATCCTACTTGTATTGATATGATTTGGTGTGATCAGGGAGTTTCCTGCTGGTATCTAGTAGTCATATTCTGTTCTCCTGCTTTGCTATTTGAATATAGTATTTGTAGAGCATCTTGATGGGTATTTGAATTTATTATTTGTAGAGCATCTCGAGGGATATCTGAATATTAGTATTTGTAGAGCGTCTTGATTTTTAAGGCTGTGAGGATGATTCTGACCTGAACTGTTTCTTTAGCTTTTCATTTGTATTACATGCAAGAGATCTCTATTTATATAATAAGAAAGTGCTTTGAAAGTTGAATTCATCTGTGAGAAATGTTCTGAATTTTGTTCAATGAAAAACAGTTCTGTACTCGGGAACCAGTGTCTCTTGCTAAACTGGAGCAAACTGAAGCTTGTGGTGTGTATAAAGTTTGCACTTGCAGGCATTGTGGGGAGAAGGCAGATGGGAAGGATTGTTTGGTTTGTGATTCATGTGAGGAAATGTACCATGTTGCCTGTATTGAGCCTGCTGTGAAGGAGATTCCTCCAAGAAGTTGGTATTGTACCAGCTGTACTGCTAATGGAATGGGATCTCCACATGAGAACTGTGTGATATGTGAGAGATTGAATGCCTGCAGGACTCTTGTTACTGATGAAAATCATAATGCAAATTGTAAAATATTTACTGAATTGGAGGAACATTCAAACTGTAGTGTCGATAATGGGCTTCAGTTATCACCAGGGAACAGACACCCGTGTGTTTGTAAAATTTGTGGAGGTGGTGTTGAAAAAGGTCAGAAGTTAAGGAGTTGTGAGCATCCCTACTGCCCCAGTAAATATTATCATATGAGGTGCCTGACAATGAAGCAGTTAAAATCATATTGTTCCCACTGGTACTGCCCTTCTTGTCTGTGTAGAAATTGCCTCATTGACAAAGATGATGATAAGATTGTTTTATGTGATGGCTGTGATGCTGCTTACCACATTTATTGCATGAAACCACCACGAACTTCAATTCCAAGAGGGAAGTGGTTTTGCAGAAAATGTGATGCCGGGATCCAGCGAATACGCAGAGCTAAAAGAGCATATCAGAATATGGAAAATAAGCTGAAAATGAAAGGCATAGGAGGCAAAATGGCATATGATAATCTGGGAATGAGTATGAATCAAAAACACGGAGAGGAGTCAGATAAAAGTAGAGGTGGAGTGGACATGCTTCTAACTGCAGCTAATACTCTAAGTTTCGAGGAGAAGTTGGCTGCCATACAGATGAAGAGTTAGAAAGAGCCTTGCGTTTGGAGGACATGAGGAGATTCAAATTTCATGGTAAATGCATTTGATTTTGTATGGGTAACTCAAGAGTAACAACTTATTTTCACTTCATTTTTTCGGCTGGGAAACAAGATATATTTTGGTAGGTTGTAAACTTCATTAGGTTTTGTTGGCATTTGGATACAGAGATCTGAGCAAGACATGATTCTGAAGGCTGTATATTTTTGGTTTGGCACTGCCAAATTCTTGATGTGTAGTACTTTGGTCCCTGCTTGATGAAGGGGATGGGGGAATCATCCACTAACAGGGGGAGTGTGAAGTAATGTTAGTTTGTACTATTGAGAATACATAGTTCAGACTTTAGGGGAGGTTATCAGAGGCAATTGTTTCTCACCAATGTTGTATAATGTGGAGAAAGCTCTGACCAAACAAACCTGTTTTTAACCATGAAAAGTCAAGGATAACTTTCCTTTTTGCTTGTGCTTTTTGATGCATCATTGTTCCTTCCTCACTAGGGAAGTTTGCTGGCTGGCTCTCATATACCTCCCATTGAAACAGGTTCTGGATTTGTAATCTATATAATTCCTCCATGCTTGTTGGCTTCTCACACAGTAAATATATAATACTTGCGTATAGAGCTTTATATTTTCTGGTCACTTAAAGAAAAAGTATGCATTCAATTATTTTCAAGTGGCTATGCTTAGGGGAAAAAGATGAGAAATCCATTATAAACCTGTTTATTTATTTTCTTTTAAAAGTAAAAAAGTGACAAATTTGGGTGGGATGAAAGGAAGAACAACATTTAACAATCTGCAGCATTACCTTTTCTAAAACACAATTTGCAGCATTCAGAGATGATGGTGCTAATTTCCAACATTGATGCCTCGTAGCAGTATCTTTTACTTTTATAATATTTAGCAATTACTGCCCCTCTTCTCTCATTAGGCAAAGGGTAGGATATGGTATCAACAAAAACCAGCATACACTATACCATACCATTAATTCAACTTTAACTCAGCATACATCACTCTACCATGCCATTTTATTCAAGTTTTAACTCAGCATACATCACTTCACCATACCAGCAATTCAAGTTTGACCCAGCATACGTTACTCTACCATAGCATTAATTCAAGTTTAACTCAGCATACCAGCATAAATTACTCTACCATAGCATTAATTCAAGGTTAACTCAGCATACATCACTTTACCATAGCATTAATTCAGGTATGTTGAGGACACAAAGCAGAGCAAGGCTGAGTTTTGATCCTATGGACTTGGTTATGTGAGGGTTACCACATTATCTTTAACATGATTTAATCATAATCGCAAAATTTCAACTCAAGTCAGATTTATTAGAAAACAAAATTAATTTACTCAAGTCAAATATTTAAAATAATTCCTCTTTATTTATTATAAGTTAGGATTCCGTAGTTGTGATTTTCATAGTAACTCTCTTGAAACTAAGTCTGTGAGATCAAAAATCAAGACTAAATATGAAATTGGAAGGCAAAATCAAATACTAGGAGATTTTAAATAAACCAATGACTAGATATCCAATAAGGTGAAAAAAAAAGGTTATATTGTACCTCAAAATAATTAGGGTCAATTTGCTTCCCTTTTAATTTTAGTACAATTACGTAAAACTATATCAGAAATTAAATAATGTAAATCCAGTAATGAATGTAATTTGATTGTCAATATTCAACCGTTTACTTTGCAATCTCATTTCCATCAGTGCCCAGATTGCTTGTAAAGGATTGATCAAAAATGAAGAGGGGAATACTGTTTAGCCTGGGAGCTTAGTTGGCTATTGATTTTTGCAGGCAATCCTTTATGTGACAGTACTGCTTACGTTTCAATAATCCTGTGGGGTGGGGCTGCTAGGCTTAGGACAGGACTGTACAAATGCTATTAGGAAAGGCCGTAGTTGTTCTCGAGATTTTGCTCTTCTGATTTACCAATCCATTACATAAGTAAAAAGAAACTTCAAAAGGGCTTCCTCCTCTAGCCACGTGAACCATAGAAGAAAAAAAACGTATTGAAAAAAGATAAAACTAGAGGTAAAAAGAGAAAGGGAAAAAACAAGTAGAAAGAGATCAATGTGCAACGCACGGGCCATAGTCTAGTACAAGCAAACGGAAGCTCCAATAGAGCTTCCACCTGTAGTCACCTATATTTTACCCCTTTGAGCGGCATGTCTTGAGTGTTTCTAGCTAACATGTGGCGGTAAGAACAATTCACAAAGTTTCCATTTTCGGTAATTTTTTTGGCATGTTGTGCATTGATTATGGGCAAAATAGGCTTACATCATGGGATGGAGTTTGATTTTCCCCATGACCCAACAAAGCATCACTTCTGCGTATAAATCCAATGTGCTAGTGTCTTCACCATTTTTTAATACTCAATTTCTATATAAAACAAGCACACTGTATTTCTCACCAAATCAATACTAATCTTCCTTGGCGTGCTTGGGTCAAAGCTTAGATTCCATGATTGGTTGATCTCCTTTTTTTTTTTTTCTTGTGTTTGCATTTGGAGGGAAAAAAAATGTGCATTGGATTGTGTCTTGGGAAAGAAAAAGCTTTCAGCCTTGGGTCAGATGTTGGGTTTGGGAAAGAAAAAGTTTGGCTGGTGTGTTGCCCTGTTTTGGTTCTTCAATTTTTTACCCATGTGTAATAGTTGCATGTCTGCGGTGGTTTTGATATTTTCAGAAAGGGTTTTTTTCTCAGCTATGTATGCTCGATGGTTTTCGGCCGCTTGATGTAGTAGCATCTCCTCCAAGTCCTTCATATATTTCGTCCCTCGATTTTGTCGACTTTGCTGAGAGTATTTTTGACTTTTTCAGAGCTTTATTTAATCGTTTTTTGCTTTCAATTGTTTGATTTTACCTTCGTTGCAAATTGATTTTTTTTTCTATTTTCTTTCTAGGAAAATATATTATCTATACTAGTAATTAAAGTTAATTTTATGTTTATTATTCTTTTTTAGAGAAGTTTAAAGTTCAAATCTTTTAATTTTGAAAATTTTTATATATATTTTAAGGATGACAAAACCCAATTCAACCTTCAAATTTTGTTCTGATTTGAACATTTAAAATATATGTTTTTTAAAGGCAAAGGTTGGGTGATTTGTTTTATTTCAGACGCCAACTCCACCTACTAATATTATAATTTTGTTAATAGCGCTGCTTAAGATGTTTTACCTTCAAAAAAGGAAAAACCACTACTT
>NW_018397260.1:3702414-3703067 GCF_002168275.2 Theobroma umbraticum | reverse complement strand
TTGTTTTTCTTAAACTATTTGCTCTTAAATACCTTTTATATGTATATACTTAGAGACTTAGTTAATGTGTAAGCTATGATTTAGAGTGGTGCTTGGAATCATATTTAAAGATTTTAGGTTGACTTGTGATTATAGTTGATTTGGCTTGTATCTGGAATTGAAAAGAATAGTAACATAGAGGATTTTAAAATTCTTAAAGATTTTTAAAGATTTTAAAACATGTGTATCACAAGTAAGAAAGATTCTTCAAGATTTTAATAAAGAGGAACCCTTGATTTTGTTCATTTCAATATTAAAAAATTACTAACTGTGGAAAAACAATTTATAGAGGTGTTTTTTTGCTTTAAATGTTGACTAATTTGAATTTTGAATAACATAAAAATATATATGGTAACATGCATGTATGGTAACTTACAATGGCATATTGCAAGATAATCATATGATGGACATGTCCTAATTCAAGCAAAATGGTTGATGTATTATGTCATGGTTCATGAAGTGTTCTAAAATAATAATAAACATTATAATCATCCCAAAATAATAAAAATTCAAATACAATATGAAAATTTGTTAATAAAATTGAAACACAGAATATTTTTTAAAAAATTATCAATACTTTAAAATAATTTTCTTTGATTTATTATTACTATTAT
>NW_018397260.1:3697893-3702404 GCF_002168275.2 Theobroma umbraticum | reverse complement strand
TTTTTTAATTTAAAATTATTCTTGCTTACTATTATTATCATTATTTACAGGATTGATACCATGCATAATGCTTGATATCCTTGATCTGAGATGCTATAGTTTCAATTATAATGCTTGATATCTTTGATTTCTCGTGATATCTACTTGATCTCCACTACTTAATTATCCTTGATTTGTAGTATTATGATTCCAAGTATAATGCCTAATATCCTTGATCTGGGGTCCAATGGTACCAAATATTATAGATGATATCCTTACTATGTCTTGATATTTACTTGATATCCACTGAATGTTCTTGATATGTAATACTATAATTCCCAGAACAATAGATAATATCCTTGATATAGAGTGTTATGGTACCAAGCATAACGCTTGATATCCTTGATCTATAATAATACAGTTGAAATCATTATGCTTAATATACTTGATCTGTAGTGCTACACTTCCAAGTCTGATGCTTGATATCCTTAATCTATAGTGATACAATTCAAATCCTTATACTTAATATCCTTGATCTGTAATGCTACACTTCTAAACCTAATGCTTGATATCCTTGATCCGAGGTACTATAGTTTCAAGCATAATAGATGATATCTTTGATACTAGTTAATTATATCCTTGATTTGTAGTGCTACGTTTCCCAGTATAATGCTTGATATCCTTGATTTGAAGTGCTATAGTTCCAATTATAATATTTGATATCCTTGATATGTCATGATATCTACTTGATATCCACTGTTTAATTAATTATCCTTGATTTGTAGTGCTATGATTCTAAGTAAAATGCCCAATATCCTCGATATGAAGTTCTATGGTTCGAAGTCCAACATCAGTTACTATTAGTTTTAAATAATTGTTTTGTCTCAAAGTTTCATATTTTATTACACACTCACTATAATTTTTTATGTATGCTTAATGTACTGGCAAAACATTGACACACTACATTAAAAAGATGCAAAACAATGCATCTTTTGTGGAGCTTTGCCAAAGCCTTATATTGACGTTTGTTTATAGACACCGCTTTTGGTAATTAAACTAACAATCAATATATAAAATTACAAATTGTCATAATATTGTTGTACATTTTCTACTACTGACTATAACAATTTGTATATGTAATTTTTAGTACTTGTACTTGCTTTAGTTCTCACCTACAAAAAGTTATAGAATGAAAAATATGATAAACACAACTATTACAACATGTATTTATTAATTTCTAGTCCTAGAGTAGATTTTGTGCTATATATTGCATGAAATAGTAGCCAATTTTGTAGCAAATAGCAATCAAAGCATTTGCCTTTGCCTTTAGGCATGATAAATTGTTACCTTTCTTGTTCAAATTTGCTATGTAAGAATTTATATATTTTAATGTCAGTGTTTACTTGGATTAATTTAGAGGATCAAGTAAGGTAGTGCTATATAATTAAGAAAAATACCCTTTATAACTTTTCAAAGAAAAAAGATCTAACCAAAAAATGGAGAACTCCAAACATAACAAGTCAGCACTATGTGACAGTCGAAGACTTGCAACACACACAAAGGTTTCCTAATCATGCCCTTTGAAAGGTACTCTGAAACTTAATGTTGATGGGTTGGCACTTGGGAAACCGGGAACCAACAATAGTTGGTGGTGCCTTGCGTGACTAATCAAGAGCCATAAAAGTAATCTTTTTGAAGTCCATAGGGTGGAAGACATAAACTTCATAGAACTTATAACCATCATGTAAGGACTTCTATGTTTCTTTTTTACAATAACAAATCCAAGATTTTACATGGAAGGTGATTAAAAGGTAACTATGAAACTAATCATACTATATATGTTAAGTTTTATACATATAATAATGAAGATAATTAAAAACTGAGGGGTGATGATCACCACCTTGACTTTGCCATTGTTCTTTTACTACAAGCCTTTTTGCTGTCCTTCATCGTTGAAAATGATGCGAAAATCGCAATTCTTTAATCAAACAATCACTCTATAGTGCCATGGCTAATGAAACACATATTGAGAACCTTAAATGTCAATTGCCCAATCTCACTTTCGAACATATTTTCAATGAGGCAAACTCATTAGAGGATCGTATGGCAGAACTAGTGAACCTACGAGTGGAAAACATTTTTGCTATTCTCAAACACTTTTTTTTTTGAAAAGTTATAGAAGAATCTTCATAATTCAAAAGAAGAATACTACAAAGAGTAGATATGCATTTCCCTTGTACAAGGCTGCAGGGAACAAAAAGTGCAGCAAAAAAGTAACCCAAAATCAACGGCCAAAAGTAGAGAATGGCTTTTGTAAAAAAAGAAACAAAGTAAAAATATTACTGCAGTAGTTTCTTCAATAGCTATTGCAAACTCCTATATAGTATTTACAATGATTATGGGAAGAAAGGAAAAAGCAAAAGACATTGGTAGATACATCATCACACAATCACGTAAAATAGATAAAAAGACAATAGCCAATGCTAACAACAAAAGATAAGAACAGAGACTTAAAGCATAATCCGATAGAGCAAAGAATGAAGTCAAAAGTCCAGATCACCCATCAAGAATCCAAAAGAAGTAATATGGCCGAAGTACCCCTTCCTTGGCCAAGAAGTTAACAACATCTTTAGAGGATCTAGGAATGTGGTAAATGGACCATCTATAAATCTTGGGAAGAATGGAACAAGTATGAAGAACAATGGCTATCAATCTCCAAGGCGCATCGTTGGGATTTGAAATCAACTTAACAATGTTGCAATTATCACATTTAAGAATAAGGAAGTGAGTGGAGTACCACTTAGAAGTAGCATAAATGACTACAGCCTCTCTAACCATAAATAACTTTGCCTTGTTAGAATCAATAATGCCTACCCATTTAAAGAATAAAGTAAGAATATCTCTAGATTTTTTCCTCAAGACACCACCAATGCAAGAGCTTCCAAGACATCCTTTAGAGGATCCATCAGTATTAAATTTGAGACTTCTTGCACTCGGCTTAAACTAAGGCACAATGCTTTTACTCTTCCTTATTGGGTCGACAGTGCACCTTCATTAGGGAATTGAGCTAGATCAGTGATTGCTGGAAAGCGTTCGGGCCATTTCGCATGCATCCACCTAACCACTCAAACTTTCAAAAGCTCAAAGATTTGCTCACCATCCTAAATCTTACCTTATACATAATATCATTGTTAGAAATCCAAATAGCCCAAATTATAGCAAACCACGGCATTTTTCACATAAGCCCATTGTCAATTCGGCAAGCAACCATGACAGGAAGCAAATCAAATAATCCTTATGGACCACCCAATGGATATTCCATAAACAACACCATTACTACCATAACAACCAAGACTTGGGGCAATCAAAGAAGAGGTGGCTCACCTTTCAATATAGCCATGATAGAAGAAGCAAGTAGCAGCTTTTAAACTAACAATGCCCTTGTTAGCCAATGTATCCTTAACCATCAATCTACCATTTAGAATCTGCCAGTAAAAAACCTTAATTTTGAGAGGAACAAGGGTTGACTAAATGAATTTCCAATGCCTGAAAGGAGTTGCATTATCGAGCAACATTTAACAGTAAAAGGATTTAGAAGAGTAATTAGCATTGGAGGTTCCTTACCAAATCAATTTATTGTAAAAGTCCTTGTTGATTATCTGATCATTAATGAGCTGCTTGAAGCTTTCCCATTGATTTTTCTTTTAGTTAAAAACATATTGGGTAACTCGATATCCCACGACTAGTCATTGCCATTCCATGAACCAAATTCACTAATGCAGCCTAGATTCTTAATTACCAAAGCATAAATCTTTAGGAAGACATTTTGAAGAGAAGACTCACCAATCCAAATATCATCCTAAAAACTTATTCCATCGCCTCGGCCCACAAACAAACCCATTCCCTTAGTCACATATGAGCTAGAGTTACAAAAATTTGTAAGAGACTTGGCAATATTTTTCCAAATATTAGAAGCTTTTGAAGGATTTTCCATGCTCGACATAATCGTGTTGGTAGCCAACCTTGCTTTTTCCATCACTACTATTTTCTAGAGACTTTCAAATTCATTACTGTAGCACCAAGGCCATTTATTGAGAATAACTTTGTTCTGGAGACCAATATCAACAAGGCCGAGTCCACCTAGATCTTGGAAGGTACAAATAGTGTTCCAGCTAACATGGTGTTGTTTATGAACAAGGTTGGGGCCACACCACAAAAATCTTTTAAGAATTTAGTTAATGGATAGAAAAAATCTTGATCAACATCTAGAATAAAGACATAAAAAATAGAGAGGTTGCTTAAAACAGATCTGAGCAAGGTAAGACGTCCCCCCCATAGTTAAAGTTTTGGCCTTCTAAGAGGATAACCTAGCTTCCAATTTTCTAATAATCGGTTGCCATACATTGGTCGAGTCTGAGATAACACCTAAAAGCAATCCAAGGTTAAGTAGAGGGAAGTGTGCCAACCTAGCACTTAATCAAAATTTAATGAATTTATCAATGAGATAGGGCTTGTTGATCTTCCACTTATAG
>NW_018397260.1:3687322-3697793 GCF_002168275.2 Theobroma umbraticum | reverse complement strand
TTGTAAAGCCTCTTGCTAATGAAATTATATCTTCAACTTTCAAAAAAAAAAAAATCAAATCAGCTTACGGAGTCAGAATAGAATGGTCAATGCCAACATCGTAGAGGCAGCTTTTTCTGAAATTGATCTCGTGACTTAAAACCATCTAAAAGTACCTCAATAGCTGTTTAATATTAAGAAAGAAAATTAAGAGTTAGGTTGCAAAAGATTATTATGTCATCGGTGTACTGGAGGTGTGCAATGTAAATGCCAAAGTCACCATCGTAATTCCTCTCGTGAGCTATGATTAATAGCCCTATACATCAAAGCACTTAAAGCCTCCAAAACTAAGTTAAAGAGGGAAGATAGCAGGCAGTCTTGTCTAAGGCCTCTTTTCATATGAATTTCCCTTATCAGGGTGCCATTAACTAAGGCACAAAATGGTGGTAGTCGAGATGCAAGCCATAACCTAAGAACACCATTTGATGCCAAAACCCATTAGCCTTGTAACATACTCTAAGAATTCCCAAGAGACACTATCCAAAGCCTTTTCAAAGTCAACTTTAAAGACAAGTCCACCATGCCGATTCTTTTGCATAAGATCCACCATCTCATTGGTTATGAAAGCACAATCTAAAAGTTACCTACCATGGATGAAGGCAAACTGATTAATGCCCACCACATCAACAGTAACTTTCCTCAATCTCAAGGAGAGGGCTTTAGAAATAATTTTATACAAATAGCCTACCAAGTTGATCGGTTAACAGTCATGAAAAGAACTAGGCTTATCACACTAAAGGACCAAAGTAATAAAAGAGGCATTAATCTCTCTGTCCAAGGAATTCCTAGATTGAAAATCAGTAACAAATTTCATAACTTTATCCTTGATAACCCCCCACTATCTTAAAGAAGCAAAAGTTAAATCTGTTCGGCCCTAGAGCCTTGTTCCCATCGTAGCCATTGATAACTTCCCAAATCTCATTCTTGGAGAACGGTATTTCAAGTTCTGCCTTAGCTTGCCCATCAAACTTAGGAAGGTCATTGTTAAATTAGATGGCCCTAGAACCATATAAATTTTCAAAGTGCAATGCAATTGTTTCCTTGATTCCAATCGGATCCTCTATTACAAGGCCTTGAGAAGAAATTTTACCTATAAAGTTGGCTTTGCATTGACCGGAAGCCGCATTGTGAAAGTATTAAGTGTTATGATCACCTTCTAAAAACCACCTGACGCATGAGTTTTGATGCCAAGCTTTCTTTTTAGTTCTAAAGAGCTGCCATAATTCTTGTTTGAGCTTCTAAAGGAGTTCCAAATCTACTCATTCAAAGTCCCTTGCTGAATTTCTTCAAAAAGACGTTGATAATCCAGTTAGACAAGACTACAAAAAGTGTCCCGCTGTCATTTCTTGATATGGCATTCGGTGCCTTTGAGTCGATGCTCAATAGCGGCCTTTCTACCATTAAAGTTCTTAGTCTTTTTCCAAGAAAAAGCAAACATGTTATTAAAACTACGATCCTCTAACTAGTAATTAAAAAAGAAAAAAAAGGCTTAGATCCTTAATTGCAACTATCGAGACAAATAATAACAGGATTATGGTTGAAGATAACGCCAACAAACATTCTGGAAAATGCTCCATGAATTCAGCCGCAAGGAGAAAATGGTCAAGTTTGCTAAAGGATACATTTTCCCAAAAGTTGCACCAAGTAAACTTACCCTCTGTCATCGGAATGTCCATAAGACTATACTTTTTAATGAAACCAGCAAAGTGAATCATAGAGTTATCGAAGGCATTAAATCCGGTGCGATCCAAATTCTTGATGGCATTACCACTGACACACCAACTGAAATCCCAAGCTCTCGAAGCTTGGAAAACATCACTCCAAAAAAGTCAGGACTACATATAAGAATTTGGATAAGATTCTACCTCTACCTAGTCTTGACTAAGAAATTTCTACCTTTTTACCTTGGTAATAAAATTAAAAAAAAAAACAACTTACTTTATGCAAATATATAAGGACTACATATAATTAAAGACCATTGTTGATTTGGAACAAAACTTACAAATGAATTAAGCCTAAATTGATATTAATATTGTGATTGAGATGTGTTATGGAAGTGCAATTATATATAAAAGCATAATGGTCGAAAAGTTTGGCTAAACACCCAGTCAAAACGCATTTTTTTTATACTTGATTACAATAAGAATGATAATTAAGATTGTAATGCGAATACTATGATGAGATATGTATTGGATAGAATGTTGCCATTAATTACTATAACAATTGAATAAATTGATAAATGATGAAGTAATTTAACAATTTAAATTAATTCCACTTTTCATTTCCATTATTTGTCTTTATGTGACTTTTATGAAAATTAATAAGAAGTCTTTGATTTTAATTTAATTTACGTTAAAGTTTTAATTTTGGTGGTAAAATTAATGTTAAACGCATGGTTTGGAATGCAAAAAAGTAAAAGAAGAATTATTAAAAATAAATAATAATGTATTTGGAAATGAAAAAAAGACATAATTTTGGAACATCCTAAAAGGAAGATTATTTTAATTATAGTTATGGTTTTATTTTTATTTCATTGCTTATGATTACCTTTTTATGGGTGTATACTTGGAATTTTTAGAATTTTATATAGAGGACATTTGATGACAATTTTCACCATAATCATTAGTCAGTGCAAATAATTAGAAGCATTAATTAAAAGCAAAATCCTCAAAATCTAAGAAACAATGTATAATAATATAAATGAATTATACTAGTAACAGTATTGCCAACTTGCTGATTGATCCATTTGCAGTGAATCCAAATAAAAAAGGTAGTAGCAATCCACCCAAATCTTGTATTGATCCAAGCATCACGGACGTGCTTCACATTATTGATGGTCTAAGATAGCTTGGCAACAATTTGCTTTGGCAATAAGCTGCGTAAATGAATAATGAAGAAGGAAGATTAGTATTATTTTAATTAGATTTGTGTTCTTATTATTAATCCATTTCTCTGGAAAAGATAAGGTTTTAGTAGTTGCAAATTTGCAGTTCAAGTTTCCTTTTATATTCAATTAATTAATTTAAAAGGTTTTTTTTTCTCTCCACCATTATCAGCCAGATCATAGGAATTGACTTCTCTAAAATTTCGTAACTTAATTTATACTATTCAAGAATGATGCAAGGCAACTTCCAATCTGGTGATCTGCAAGTCTGTGTTTAGGCTTTTGTGAGTTCAGTTGTATTTGATGTATTGTCAGCCCTATGCTCAATTTGGAATGCTTCTCCTTTTAGTTATCTAGTGAGCATATTTTCTTGTTAAAACTAAACAATTGATATTTTAGCAAGAGGCTACTACCATTGGCAAGCAGGAGTCTTGAATGGGGTTGGGCTATAATTCCACTGTAAAATATAATCAATGCTAATAGATGTCTTCTATATTCTACCCTTCCAAATTCCAATGTCGTTAACGTGAAACCAATATTTATTTATACTAGTAATTAATTTCTTTTGTCTATAAAAGATCTTCACAACTTAGATCAATTTTAATCAGAAGGTCACCAAACCCATCTTCTTTTTTTAATATCAATGGAACTCCTATTGCCAAACCCTGCAAACTCACCCCCTCTGACAACTTTAGACTTCCTGGAGAGAGCTGCCACTGCCTATGGCGACTCCCCTTCCATCATCTACAACAACATTTCATACACGTGGTCTCAAACCCACCGTCGATGTCTCCAGGTGGCATCATCGCTGACTTCCCTTGGCATCCAACGAGGCCAAGTAGTTTCAGTTGTCGCCCCCAACGTTCCCTCCATGTACGAGCTCCAATTCGCCGTCCCCATGTCGGGAGCTGTCCTTAACAACATCAACACTCGCCTTGATGCCAACACCTTGTCCGTACTCTTACAGCACAGCGAATCCAAGCTCGTTCTTGTTGATCACCAGTCTAGTTCTCTTGTTCTTGAGGCAATCTCTTTGTTTCCGAGCAAAACCAAAGCCCCGCAACTTGTCCTCATCGACGATGAAAAGGACTCAGGCAGCAAAAACCGATCATCTTCTGTCCATTTTCTTGATCATTACGAGGGGATCTTAGAAGATGGTGATCCAAAGTTTAAATGGGTCAGGCCTAAGAGTGAGTGGGAGCCAATGGTGTTAAACTACACATCGGGTACAACATCTTCTCCCAAAGGTGTGATCCTAAGCCACAGGGGAGCTTTCATAATCACCATGGCTACTTTGCTTGATTGGTCAGTTCCCAATCAGCCTGTTTACTTGTGGACCCTACCCATGTTCCATGCTAATGGGTGGAGTCTCCCTTGGGGAATGGCTGCCGTAGGTGCGACCAACATTTGCCTCCGAAAGATTGACACATCGGTTATTTATCGCTTGATTGAACAACATGGCGTGACCCACATGTGCGGTGCGCCTGTGGTGCTCAACTTGCTATCAAATTCTTCACACCTCGAACCACTGAACCGCCCTGTCCAAATTCTAACAGCCGGTGCACCCCCACCAGCACCCGTGCTAGGCCGGACCGAGTCAATGGGCTTTGTGGTGAGCCACGGTTACGGGTTAACTGAAACAGGAGGAGTCGTTGTGACATGTGCATGGAAAAAGAAATGGAACAAGCTACCGTTAACAGAAAGAGCCAGGCTAAAGTCAAGACAGGGAGTTAAATCTGCTGTTTTCACGGAAGTTGACGTCTTTGACCCTGAGACAGGAGAAAGCGTCAAACGCGACGGTAAAACACTTGGCGAGGTTGTTTTACGAGGTGGGTGTGTCATGTTGGGATACCTCAAAGACCCTGAAGGGACATCCAATTGCATGAGAGAAAATGGTTGGTTGTACAGTGGAGATGTTGGGGTAATTCACCCTGATGGTTATTTGGAAATTAAGGATCGTTCAAAGGATATTATTATAAGCGGTGGAGAAAATATAAGCAGCCCTGAAATTGAGTCAGTGTTGTATTCGCATCCGGCGGTTAATGAGGCGGCCGTGGTGGCTAGGCCTGATAAGTTTTGGGGTGAGACGCCGTGTGCTTTTGTGAGTTTGAAGAAGAATATTGATAATGAGTTGACTCAGAAACCAACTGAGGAGGAGATTATAGAGTATTGTAGGGATAAGCTGCCGCATTATATGGCGCCGAAGACGGTGGTGTTTCAGGAAGAGCTTCCCAAGACGTCAACAGGGAAAGTACAGAAGTTTATTCTGAGGGAAATTGCGAAGGCTATGAGTGGAGATAAATCGAGCTGTGCACTCGGTTAGGCACTCGGTAATATTTTTGGTTTCTATTTCATGCCTGCACCTATACTTTTATGCATTGTGTTTATAATTTAATTTTAAAAAATAATGCTGCATTGGTTGTATTAATATCAAAACAAAATTTCTTGAGCACTTTTTTTTTTCCTACATTTTTGGTGAATAATACAGAGTTTGATTATTGTATTAAGTGTATTGTTGATTCACATTGAACAGCCTTGGCCTAGTTGGCTAATTGATTTTAATAAATATCAATGGGACTTCTTTTTGGGATAAGTTCTTAACAAATCCTAATTAATTAAGGACCGTTCTTCTCTTTTTATTTTTATTTGGGTTTTTGCCCTCAAAATCATGTTGTTGATGCTGCACATGAAGCCAATGGCGTGTTTTTCAATACAATCAAGATGATATATTCCCTAAATTATGAATTTGAGTTATTTTCTTACTTTATTCGATTTCTTGAACGCTAGAGCAAGTTGACCATTTTTCTTTGATCCATGCTCTTCTTGAAGAGTCCTGTCAGACGCAAATAACTGGTGTTTGCGTTCATATCTCTTATTACTACTGTTGTTCATCATTAGTGTTAAATACAATATTGAAATCAAGGAAATACAAAGAAAGAAATAGGAAATTCAAGAGTTTTACTAATTAAAAAAAAAAGAGAACAATAAATTGGTATTTTTTTATTATTATTAAAATTCAAACTCTCACAATTTACTAACAGATATTTCCGAGGAAAACATCCAACGGTTAGAGTTTAAGATTTCATATTGGAAGTCTCGAGTTTGAATTTTGAAACTGAAATCGCGAGATTTTATAAGGTATGAAAGAAATATCTCTTATTGTGTAAACCAAATATCACCTGCAGAAGAAAAAAGGAAAATACAACCTACATAACTAGCTTATAATATTTGTAACACTCTCATTGGATAATGTAAGTCCAAAGTAAGATGAATAGTAAATTAAACATATATAAGACAAGAAAATAGAGCAATATAGGCAGAGGCAGAGGGAGTGGGGGCTAGTAGGGGCCCAAACCCCCCCAAAATTTTAGAACTTTATATTTTTTGCATTTAAATATTTTATAATTTCATCCCTGAAATATTAAATTTTTCATTTTCATCTCTCAATCTAAAATCTTGATTCGACCAGTGTACATCGCAGTGGTGGGGTTTTATTGATTAAATAAAAATAAACTAAGAAAAATAATAATAAATATTTAATGCATTCACATAAAAACCCCCGTGGACTTGAGGGCTTTAACCACCTGATCAGGACGTGGCGTGAAAGCAGCAGATGTGGCTGTATTAATTAATTCTTAAGTAAATATTAATAGTAATGAGTTCCCTGTGGAAAACATGGGGTGGGTCAGTTGTAAATTTACAAGTTAATTTGTCCCTTTCCTTTCTGCCAACTAATATTGCTATAGCACATGCCATCGCTCATCGCTCACGTTGATGAAACTCCCTTATGGCCAAATATCACAAATATCGAGGGTCCAACACTCTGATAATTCCAGTTGTAACTAAAATTAAATATATATATATATATATCTGTTATTTATTACTTTCAAACCGTTTGCCATAATTGTTTGCCAGAATATTTTAATAATTTGACTTGATTTCATTAAAATATCATCCTATATCACTTTGATTTCTTTTTTAATAAATACAAAAATTGGCCTTCATTTTTTTTTTTCTTATATGGATTTGAAACAACTAAAACTTAGGAGCGAAACATGCAGTATTGAACTAAATGTTTAGCCTCAAAAAGAAAGTTAGAGAGGTAGTAGTCAATTTGATAGTGAAGTAGTTGATTGCAAGATACTTTAGAAATGGTCATACCTGAAGTAAAAATTTTAATTCCTCTAAAACAGATTTAAATCTTTAGCTTTGAGGAATACGACATGAAGAGCTGAAACGGAGATAAAGGACCACCCCTTTCATCAGTGCTCTACTGATAGGAAACTCCCCATAGCCGATCCATTAATCAAAACTGCCACAGTGACGGCAGATATGCACTCCTTAATACATTTATACCATTTTTCCTGAAAATCCATTTTCATCATCACTGTCGTCAAAAAATTAATCTCATGAAAAGCAGTCATAGGACTTCTCACAATCAATTTTAAAAATCACTCCTCCCTCATTACAGGTTCTCCTCTTCACACTATATGAGTGATTTCATTTGCTAGCAATATACCATCCATGATTTGTCTCCCACTAATTAATGCACTTTGATTGTCACCAGCAACCAAATTCACCACCCATTCCAACCTATAGGATAGGATTTTAGCCAGTATTTTATGCAAAGAATTGACCAAACTAATCGACCTATACTCCTTTAGTTAAGTGAGATTAATTTGCAACATTTTTGGTGTAAGGGTAATAAAACACGAATGTAAGCTTCTTTCTAACATCCCATTATGATGAAAGTCGGTAACAAACTCTATCAACTCATCTTTCAACAAAAAGGTCACATATTTTTGAAAACATTAAAATTGTAACCATCGTGATTTCAATTCCTCGAAATTCCAAATTGCAAATTGCAGCTTTCAATTCCTTAACCATAACATGTTCTTCTAAAGTAATAACATCATGACAATTTTAATCTTTTAGATAACGTTTGGTATGAGAGAAGAGGGAGCGTATTCTTGTAATGTGCTCAATTAAATTATATTATAGTGTTTGTTTTACAACAAACTACTGCAATATAAGATTACAATGCAATCAGATTGCATTATACTTTACAATGTTATTAAAGATATTTTTACCTTTCAACTTTGTTACTTTATTAAAAATATTTTATAATATTATAATTTATTTTTTTATATAGATTTCGATGATTTTTTTATTATTTTCAGTAGTTATGGTGATTGTCAATAAAATTGATATTATCTTTTAAAAGAAAAGAAATTAAAATAAAATACATAATATAAAAAATTATAGTAAAAAATGTATATTAAAATATATAAAATTATAATAAAAATAAAAATAAAACACATGATATTAAAAATATATTTAAGAGATTTAAAATTAAGAATAAAAAATATAAATATATTAAACTTGCATTTTAATAAATAAGGATAAACTTACAAATTGACATTACATTCCCACTAAAGTACTTATAAACCAAATGCTGCAATATTATATTCGTTATATTTTAATCATTATTTTATTTATATACTAAACATTGCAATGCTATCTTTCTTTTAATCACATTACTTGTAATCATATTACATTGTGAAGTACCAATTTCCACTTTAAAGTCAAAATCACTAATAGCAACCTTTTCCAAGGTTCTATTGGTGCATAAGTTCATAATATAATCCACAACTACCGTTTTCACATCTTTTGAATTAGAATTCCAAGTCTCATTTTTATAAATATCTCTAGACAATGTTTGGTATAAGGATTGTGCACTCACATTCCTTGCAATGTGTCCAACTAAAATACATTGCAACTTTTCTTTTGAAATAAGGCAACATAATGTAAGATTGTAATACAATCATATCATGGTCAATAGATGTAATATGATTGCATTTAAAAACTAATATAATCTCATATTGCAATTTACTCTACAAAGTTATCAAACTTAATTGGACATCTTTACCCTTCTCTATTGGAAAATAACCAAAAATCCCTTTTAACATAACCCACCTTTCTTGGTTTGACATTTTCAGATATTGCTTTAAAAATATGTGTATCTTGATCTATAATTTTTTTAGATAGATTCTTAACTTTTATATTAGATAATAATCATTGTTATTGAATCAAAAAAAATAAAAATTCGGCATTTATTATAGAGAGAAACTACAAGTTTATGCAAATATATAGGGACTATACATAATTAAAGACCATTGTTGATTTGGAACAAAAATTACAAGTGAGTTAAGCTTAAATGGATATTAACATTGTGATTGCGATGTGTTATGGAAGTGCAGTTGTATGTAGAAGCATAATGGTCAAAAAGTTTGGCTAAACACCTAGTCAGAATGCATTTTATTAATATTAATTACAACAAGAATGATAGTTAAGATTGTAATGCGAATGCTATGATGAGGTATGTATTGGATCGAATGTTGTCATTAATTACTGTAACAATTGAATAAATTGATAAATGATGAAGTGATTTAACAATTTTAAATTAATTCCCTTTTTCACTCTGATTATTTGTTCTAATGTGACTTTTATGAAAAATAATAAAAAGCATTTGATTTTAATTTAATTTACATTAAATTTTTTATTTTATGGTAAAATTAATGTTAAAAGCATGGTTTGTAATGTAAAAAAGTAACAGAAAAATTATTAAAAATAAATAATTATGTATTTGGAAATGAAAAAATAAAGACATAATTTTGGAGCATCCTAAAAGGAATATTATTTTAACTATAGTTATGATTTTATTTTTATTTCATTACTTATAATTACCTTTTTATGGGTGTATACTTAGAATGTTTAGAATTATATATCGGATATTTGATGATTAGTTTCACCATAATCATTAGTCAATGCAAATAATTAGAAGCAATAATTAAAAGCAAAATCCTTAAAAGCTAAGAAACAATGTAAAATAATATAAATGCTTTATACTAGTAATAGTATTGCCAACTTATTGATTGATCCATTTGCAGTGAATCCAAATAAAAAAAGTAGTAGCAATCCACTCAAATCTTGCATTGATCCAAGAATCACGAACGTGCTTCCCGTTATTGCTGGTCTAAGATAGCTTGGCAGCAATTTGCTTTGGTGATAAGCTGCGTGAATGAATAATGAAGAAAAAGATTAGTATTACTTTAATTATATTTGTGTTCTTATGATTAGCCCATTTCCCTGGAAAAGATAAGGTATTCTAATGAAAACAAGCTTCTAAAAAGTCATAAACTTGTATAGTTTTAGTAGTTGCAAATTTGCAGTTCAAGGTTCCTTTTATGTTTAATTAATTAATTTAAAAGGTTTTCTCTCTCCACCATTATCAGCAAGATCGTAGGAACTGACTTTTCTAATATTTTATAACTTAATTTATTCTATTCAAGAATGATGCATCTATTCTAAAAAGACATTGTTGGTAAAATTTTCTTTATTTCAAGGTGAAGTGCTACCTGCTCTCTAGACCTGTCAAAATGGGCTTGGCCCATCAGGTCAGTCTATTTTTTTTAAAATATGAGACGGGTCGGGTTTAAAAATTTAAGCCCATATTAAAACCGAGCCTAAACGGGTTAGCCCATTTAG
>NW_018397260.1:3683095-3687222 GCF_002168275.2 Theobroma umbraticum | reverse complement strand
GGTAAACTTTCTAAAATATATCTAAGACAACATTTTAATTTCTAACATTTAGAATATGAATTAGTTGCCTAAGCCATATCTTGTTCAAGTTACCTAAATGGTGACTTAAAAAATTTGAAAACTTCTCGTCAAATCAAAATTTTAAGAAAAGTTCAATACTATCAGATAAATTTAGAAATTTCATTTAAAGTAGAAAACTATTTCTTATGAATTTTTCAAATTAAAATGCTATCCTTAATTTTAGGAATTTCTTTTAAAGTAGGAAGAGATTTCCTATTCTTTATAAATCACCCAAAATTAAAATTTTATCCTTAATTTTAGGAATTACTTTTAAAGGAAGAAACAATTTTCCATGTTTTTTTAATAATCCAAAATTAAAACAGATGGCACTCAAATGCTCTTAAAACTCTATAAATCATAAGTCAAGCTCATGGAAAAGCTGTTGAAAATTTTCAATAAGTGTTTAACAATTAAACACATAATTCATAGAGAATTAAGTGGCCAAAACTGATTATAGCTGCCCAAAATTTTTTGTATTGAATATATATTGTTTTGGAACCCGAAAACATGATTTTATGATTCTTTTTCATACTCAATCAAGTTTGACCAAAAAATACAGTAAATTAATTTGATAAAACTAATTTTTTTAATAATTAAAAACTGCTCATAATACTTACCCAATGTTAGCAAAAAATAATCAACACATTAGTATCCAAAACACCTCAAAACTATTTGGTTTTAACTTAACTTCGTAAACCTTTAATTCTATTCATTGATTCTTCACTTAAACATGATTTTAAAACCTTTTAAAATATGTTTTGGTGGATTAAACACATACTGTCTATATTTGAATTAAAACAAAAAATTAAATTTTAAAAAAACCTTCAAAACCGATATATACCAAATCTACATACAAATCAATCTTATTGCTTATCACAAATAATCAAGCATGAAAATTATATAAAAACATCAAACAAAGGTTATAATAGCACTGCTAAGATTTGACCTCCTGCTTAAACATTAAAATAATCAAGAAATTAAAAATACAACTTATTGGAAAAAAATAAACATTTAATAAAAAAAACAGTCAAATCTTACAGGATCAATGTTTTTATTTTGAAGTAATTATTATACTAATTATGAACATTAATAAGTTTAAAAGTTATATAACTTGCTCTAGATATCGTAATCAAAAGCCAATTAAATCCAAAAATGCTTGTGATGAAGCAAGTAACCTGAAAAGAAAACGAATCAGTCTGAAATCCTACAGTCAAAATCTTTGCTTCTTCACATTTATGATTTGTCAAATCTTCATCCACTCAAGTATTTAACCTCTAATAGTAATTCACACAGTGACCAAATAAGACATTCTCAAAAGTAAGATTTAACTTGTGTTAGTAAGTTTTGTTTCTAAAAACAAAATGACCAAAAGTTCTTCTCAAATCTTATTTCTATTAGAGAAATAAAACTATTTTTTTTTCTTATTTTTATGAAATGGCTAGGAAGTGGCTGAAGCCTTAGAGTTTTAGTTGACTAGCGCAATATATTTATATAGCCAAACTAAGTTATAACCTAGATACAACAATTGTATTTTAATTCAATTAAATCGTTGCAAACTTAATTAATTTTTTACTTTATTTTATTTTATTCCAATTAAGTTTAACTTAATTGATTATTCTTATTTAATCTCAATCATGTCACTTAATGTATGTGACCTATTAAGCTTCTAACATGTTGGTACTAAATACAAATCCTAATCAAATATCAATTTGATAATTACTTTATATTTATAAATCATAAAAGGCATCTAGCAATACATCATGACCACCCAACTATTAGGGAGTCAATTAAGCAATTTGATAAAGCCTGCAGTGATAAACCTCTTTGTGTAATACGATCCTTTTATCAAATATCCCAGATATGTTATAAAGTATGACTCAGTGTTTACTTATAACATTTTATATTAGTTTTCATAATTCATGTCTAACCTTATGAATTTAGAAAACTAACTTTCCTCATATTCATCATGCTTTGGCCAAAGATTTTATACAAGTTATTCAAGAAATGAGAACAAGTAAGATACATCCTCTCATATCATTTGGGGTGATGAATCCTCTCTTGATCACTCATTCACCTTTATTTGGTCATGGCATACACAAAAATACCTTGTTTAGGCATCTGGTCACTTTCAGACCTGTAGGGGTAAAATCAAAGTATGACATTCCTCATTCAAGATAACTTGGTGCCTCAAGTCCAAGGACTAGTTGCACGACTATCATATGAGAACATATTCCATAAACACTTGAATGAAATACCAAGTGGAGTTCTCATAGCAAGTCATGTTCAATGAACTTGTTCTTTATCAAGTAGCGACATGTTATCTTCAAGTATCCCATATACTTCAATCTATAAGATCGATTGCTTACTTCCCAAGTAAGGAGCTTTAACATGTACCAATCTTTGAGCATTGTCAATGTCTTGTCTTGACAACACAATGACTAGGAATAACTTTAGAAACATGGCTTTGATGCGTAGTGATCTCATAATTGTAATAACTTTACAATTCTCTTGCAAGGCACTTATGTTTCAAGGGTTTTATCTAATTAGTACTTAATAACTCCTTATTATTGCACTAACATGAAAGAAAACCTCTATCACATATAGTTATGAGATTAAAGATGTATTAAATGATAATATATATTTATTGACCAATCCAATTAGCTCAATAACATATATCAACAAACATGATACCCCAAAATAGCACCTTAAAGTGTCAAAGTGAAATTGTGAAGTTTGGTATGGCTAACAGGGGACCCCAACATATCGAAGCAAAATTATGGAATTTGGTACGAGCTAACATGGCACCCCAAAGTGTCGAAGTGAAAGGTGGCGATGAAAAGCGGAGTTAGTAAGACGGAACATGATGAGTAATGATGCTGTCAAATGTAGTTTGCGTAACCATGGGCATGACTGTTGATCATTTGTTTGTGGGATGCTTTGAAGTATGGAGAGTATGGGCTGAATGGTGTAGTTGCTTGAACTATAATTGGGTTGTGAAATCTTTTTGTGAGCAGGCCATAGGTAAAGAAACCAATAAAAGGAAAGTGTGGAGTTTGGCTTGGGCTAACATGACACCTCAAAGTGTTGAAAGGAAAGTGTGGAGTTAGGTATCGGCTAAAATGGCCCTCCAAGGTGTTGAACCGAAAGTGTGGAGTTTGGTATGAGGTAACATGGCATCTCAAAGTATCAAAGCGAAATTGTGGAGTTTGGTATGGGCTAAATGGCATCCCAAAGTGTCAAATTGAAAGTGTGGAGTTTGATATGGGCTAACATCGCACCCCAAAATGTGGGAGCATTTGTTCGGCAACTAACTCAAGGTAGGGTGGCGGTGAAAAGTGAGTTAGTAAGACGGAACATGACGAGTTATGATCCTACCAAATGTAGTTTGTGTATTTGTGGGCATGAGCCTGTTGATCATTTATTTGTGGGGATGCTTTAAAGTATGGAGAGTATGGCCTGGATGGTGTAGTTGCTGGAACTCTAATTTGTTTAAATAATTACATAAAAATACAACTAAGAGTTTAAATAATTATTCTGTTTAAGATTTCACTACATAAAAAGATGTATTACCTAAAGAACTGTAATTAAAGTCCAAATTTATTGTAGTGATAATTGACTTTTAAACGTTTGAACGTTTACTCACTTAAAAACTTCAAGTTAATTAAAAAGAACGGAGACATTTGAAAGTGAACTCATTTCAATGACAAAAGCAATCATATGAATTTGAAAGAAGAAAGTAGAGATCAAAATTTGACAGTTAAAAAAGTTAAATTGAACAAAAAAAAAAGAGAAAACATATATATATATATATATTATTATTATTATTATTATTATTATTATTATTATATACATAGAGAGAGAGAGAGCAGTAGACCTGTCAATATGGGCCGGGCCGGCCCAACCTGACCCTAACCCTTGTGGGCTGAAAAAATATGGGCAGGGCCGGGCCAGCCCATATAAAATATGGGCTACAAAATGTTCAACCCAGCCCAGCCCTTGTTAGCCCATGGGCTGGGCCGGGCTAGCCCATTTTTTTCAAAAAAAAATTATTTCTACTACTCATCAAT
>NW_018397260.1:3682728-3682995 GCF_002168275.2 Theobroma umbraticum | reverse complement strand
GAATTTCTAATAAGAAATAAGAAGTAAAAGGTTTACTTTAAGTGTTTTGAAAATAGAAATATCTTAAATGCTAAATTGAAATAAAACAATGCCAAATAATTTAAGTCTACCATTCTAAGTGAATTAATGGATGCTTGTCTCAAATAACATACAAGATAACCAAGTGATATTGAGCTTGTAATTATTTCTATATTTTTGATTGTGATTATAAAGCATGAGGATGATTATGGACTTAATATTTAGAAGATTAGGTCATGGATGGTTAAA
>NW_018397260.1:3682425-3682718 GCF_002168275.2 Theobroma umbraticum | reverse complement strand
ATGGTATTTATTTTAAAATAGGGTTTGCGCACTCTACCTTATCTCTATTTTTTCTAGGTTGTAAAATTCTTTTCTTACCTAACTCCCATCAAATGGAACTTGAGGTTTCTTAATTATAGAATGTAATTAGTTACATTAAAGTGTAAAACTAGGGTTAGGAAAAATTTTGTAACTTGAAGATGGAGATCAAAATGCCCCATGGAGATTCAAGGAGATTACAAGTAAAGATTGAAGACGATGTTTATAAAATCCCTTAAGAATTTGACCAAGTAATTTCCTTAATGGCTCGAGGA
>NW_018397260.1:3682116-3682415 GCF_002168275.2 Theobroma umbraticum | reverse complement strand
AGTAAAGTCCATAATCATCCTATCAGTTGGTATGTGATAGATTTATTTTTCAATATGTATATATATGATATATGTGAAATGCGATAAATGCTATGCATATTAATAAAGTCAAATCAATGAGATCTTAATTAATGAATTAATAAATAAAATTTTTCATTAATATATTGAGTCAAAAAGTTACCTTCCACCAGATAACAAGATAACTAGGCTACTTGTTTAATTGGAGAGTTATTGAGTCACTCAAGGTCAAATTTTTACACGAGTACATTTGAGTTATTGGTGGGTCTTACTCAACTAGT
>NW_018397260.1:3681770-3681865 GCF_002168275.2 Theobroma umbraticum | reverse complement strand
ATTTAGACAAGGAGTTGTCACCTAATTGATCTAGGAGTTGTATAAGATACAATTTGTAAATTAAGTTGCCTACCTAATTAGTTTCATTATGGCTT
>NW_018397260.1:3681612-3681760 GCF_002168275.2 Theobroma umbraticum | reverse complement strand
TCAAGGTCATGGTGGGATGAAAAGGGCATAACTCAATAAAAAGTTTAAATGTTAAATTTCTCAAAATATTAGAGGAGGGCTATTATTTTCGCAAAATATTGAGAATAATCATATAAGATTCTAAAACCTTGTCTTTATGATTACATAA
>NW_018397260.1:3680912-3681331 GCF_002168275.2 Theobroma umbraticum | reverse complement strand
TTTATATGGATGATCTCAATCAAGCCACATGTGTGATGTTGGCTAGTATAGCTTCAGATCTTAAAAAGCAACATGAAGCTATGAATGCCTTGGATATTATCCTAAACTTTCGAGAAATGTTCGATAAGGAAATTTATGTAGAGAGATTTGACATTTTAAGGGAATTGTTTTGATGTAAGATGTTTGAGGGAAGCCTACTAAGGCCTCATGTGCTTAAGATGATAGGATATATCACTCGACTGAAGTAATTGGGTTAGGTTATAGAACATGATTTGAGCATAGACCTTGTACTTTTTTCGCTACCAAAGAGTTGTTCACAGTTTGTGTTGAACTTCAACATGAACAAGGTTAAGGTAACCTTTTCAGGCTTATTGAATAAGCTTACAGAGGTTGAGAACACCATTGTAAAGGAGAAGCCT
>NW_018397260.1:3680662-3680880 GCF_002168275.2 Theobroma umbraticum | reverse complement strand
AAATAAGAAAAGAAAATTTTCTAAGAAAGATAAAGGTGAAAAGGCATCAACTTCGAAAGGTGTGAACCCTACTGAAAGAGTGAGGAAGGATAAAGACAATGGCAAATGCAATTTCCTTGGCAAATTAAGGCATTGGAGGCACAAATGCGAGGATTATCTTGAATTCATGAAAGGGAAGAAACAAAAAGAAGCTTCCACATCAGGTATGAATCATATGA
>NW_018397260.1:3679946-3680652 GCF_002168275.2 Theobroma umbraticum | reverse complement strand
TTCACTACTTGGTATATGATACCTTACTCTTTATTAATAGTTTTAATATTTATGACATATTGAAGGAACCAATAACAAAGAGCAGTAAAGAATAGGACCATGAAGGCGACAACCTTTGTTGATGGTGATCAAGCTTGTTAGCCTAGATTAGATTATGAAACAACAAATAATTTTAGAACATTGAATGTTTTCATGGCATAATTGCCAAGATGAGATGTTTTGGTTTTGAGCCTATGGCCAAATATTTTATTTTATGTTTAGGAAACATAGATTTATATTTTGCGAGCATGAGATGCTTAGCTTATATATATATATATGTATCTATATATTTACATTACATTTAATTTAATTTTGGAATTGTTCTAAATTATTTATCCTTAAGTATAACCTTACATACATGATAATCAATATTAAGTCATAATCATAAGATCATTGTGAGATTTTTTTTTATTATGAATCAAAAGGAAAATTAATGAGATGACTTGGAAAAAATTGAGTCCTAAATCAGTGAATTCATAATAGGATTATGAACACATTTAGTTAAG
This sequence comes from Theobroma umbraticum, assembly GCF_002168275.2. NCBI lineage: Eukaryota > Viridiplantae > Streptophyta > Magnoliopsida > Malvales > Malvaceae > Theobroma > Theobroma umbraticum. Next base: position 3,680,107 of record NW_018397260.1, on the reverse strand, counting down.
GGGCATTCTTATTGAGATAAAATATCTAAATTAAGATTGCTTAGAATTGGAAAACAATTGATTATCATATTGAATTCATAAGAGATGAATCACAAAGCATTTTTAACCCAATTAATGACATAGACAAACCTTTGAGAGGATTTCATCCGATAACCAATGAT
>NW_018397260.1:3679411-3679936 GCF_002168275.2 Theobroma umbraticum | reverse complement strand
TGATATGTAAGAATACATAAAAGTTATGGATATAATGCCCCAAAGGAAAGTAAATAAGTTTACTTGGTAACATTTCCATACATGATAGAAATATTGGGAGCTAATGACACCTTAAAGGTTAAGGGTCATGAAATTATGAAATCCAATAGATAAGATCTATGCATAAAGATTGTTTTAATAGGATGTATAAAGATGCATAATTCATCCATTAAATGCAAACTATTAGTAGGATATATATTGATGCATTACTCATATAAGTCGAGTCTACTAAATGATCCAATGTGAATGATTGGATAATAATATCTGTTTAATGGAATAAATTCAAAGTAGTTGAATACATTAATAAGATAAACACCTTTTGTTCAAATCATAAGGTTAGTGGGAATGAGATAAGTTACTCATTAATAGTGTATAAGATACATTTACCAGTCTAAAAAAAATAAAATGAGACTAAAGAGTTAGAGCCTAAAAGGGGACTCAACAAAAAAATTCAGGATGATATGTTAAAGGAGTTTAACATAGAGA
>NW_018397260.1:3662633-3679401 GCF_002168275.2 Theobroma umbraticum | reverse complement strand
TGTTAAAAGTGACATAAAGTCATGATTGAGAAATTGTATTGGAATGGTTCCTAAACAAGTGATAATTGCATGATAATATCAATAATTAGATACAAACCTTTTGTTTAGGCTACAAAAGAAGAAAAGAAGAAATATTTGGATCATTGGTTTAATGAACTAATAAATGATTCTGAGTTGTTAAAGTAATAACAATAGCCATAATAATGGAATCCAAGACTCATTGTGATCTAAATTAGTATTTCGATTATGACAATGGAGATTGTCAAATATATAAATGAATATATTTCCAAATATTACAATTTGAGTTGTCCTAGTAGAGACATAGTCGCTAAGTGAAAGAGTTTGATATTGGATACGTTAGCAATTAACTCAAATGCAAGTAGGAGATTGTTGGTATATGCCTTTGAGCCAATTGGATTGGTCAAGGAATATATATTGTTATGTAATGCATATCTAATCGCATAACTATATGTGATAAAGGTTTTCCTTCATGTTAGTACAATAATAAGGAATTATTAAGTACTAACTGAATGAAGCCCATGGAACATAAAGGCCTTGCAAGAGAATTGTAAATTTGTTAGAATTATAAGATCAATATGCATCAAAGCCATGTTCCTAAAATTATTCTTGGTCATTGTATTGTCAAGATAGGGTATTGATAATGCCCAAATATTGGTACATGTTAAACCTCCTTACTTAGAAAGTAAGCAATTGATCTCGTACATTAAAGTACATGGGATGCTTGAGGATAACATGTGGGTGCTTGTTAAAGAACAAGTTCGTTGAACATGACTTGCTATGAGAGCTCTTTTTGGTATTTCACTCAATTGTCTATGGAATATGTTCTCATGTGATGATTGTATAATTAGTCCTTGGACTTAAGACACTAGGTCATCTTGTATGGGGAATGACATACTTGCGTTTCACCCATACTAGTGTGGAGGAGACTAGGTGCCTAAATAAGGTGTTTTTGGGTATGCCATGAAGCATATGAAAGTGAATGAGTGATTAAAAGAGAATTCATCACCCCAAGTGATATGAGGGAATGTATAACACTTCTTCTCAATTTTCAAATAACTTGTATAAAGTCTTTGGCCAAAGCATGATGCATTTGAAGAAAGTTAGTTTCCTAAATTCATAAGGTTAGTTATGAATTATGAAAACTAATATAAAATGTTATAAGTAGACACTGAGTCATGATTTATGGCATATCTGAGATATTTGATGAAGGGACCGTATTACACTAAAAGGCTTATCAATGAAGGCTTTGTTAAATTCTTTAATTGACTTTTTAACATTTGGGTGGCCTTGATGTATTGTTAGATGGTGCTCATGATCTATAAATATAAATTAATTATCAAATTGATATTTGATTAGGATTCATATTTATTGATAACATGTTATAAGCTTAATAGGTCACAGACATTAAGTGACATGATTAAGATTAAATAAGCATAATCAATTAAGTTGGACTTAATTGAAATAGACCAAAATAAAGTAAAAAATTAATTAAGTTTATAAAAACTTAATTGAATTAAAATACAACTATTATATCTAAGGTTACAACTTAGTTTGGCTTTATAAATATATTATGTTAGCCAATTAAAACTCTAAGCTTTAGCCACTTCTTAGCCGTTTCAGAAAAATAAGAAAAGAAAAATAATTTTTTTTCTAACAGAAATAAGAGTCGAGAAGACATTTTGATCATTTTATTTTTTTACAAAAAACTTATCAGCACAAGTAAAATCTTACATTTAAGAGAGTTTTATTCGGTCACTGTATGGATTAATATGAGAGGCTAAACACTTGAGTGGCTGAAAATTTGACAAATCCTAAAAGTAAAGAAGCAAAGATTTCGATTGCAAGATTTTAGACTAATATTTTCTCTTTTTTGAGTACTTGCTTAATCACAAGAGTTTTTGGATTTAATTGGCTCCTGATTACAATATCTAAAATAAAGTATGTAACTTTTAAACTTTTGAATGTTCATAATTAATTTGAAAATTACAAGAAAAACACAAATATTAATCTTGTAGGATTCGATTATTTTTCTAATTAAATGCTAGTTTATTTTTCCATTGAGTTATATTTTTAATTTGAGCATGAGGTCGAATCCCAGCAATGTTAGCCCACACAAAACTCCATAATTTTACTTTAACACTTAGAAGTGCCATTTTAGACCACACCAAACTCCATACTTGCGCTTCACCACTTTGAGATGTCATGTGTGAAATCCCACCTTATATAGGAGAATAAATTAAGAAATCTTTAGGTGAGCTTGTAGATTTCATGTTTTGAACACTTAAAAAAAGTTTTATTTTTGGAAAAATTCATGTTTTATGCTTTACGATGTTTAAGACTTGAGGGTTTTCTGCAACTTTCCCAACAAGAGCTCAATCTATGGTAAAGTCGATTTCCAATGTTCCATAAGCTCAAGAGTCAAAGTGCCATCCTTGATGTGATTTTTAAGCTTTTCCTTCAATTGCCTACCTTTCTTTGTTGAGTGTCCAATTACCCTCATGTGGTAGTCACATTTAGTATTAGGGTCATAATTTTTTGTTGATGGATTTGGAACTATCTTAATTGGCACAGAATTGAGATATTGATTCTCAATTAGTAGAGACAAAAGATGATGGATTCGCATTGACAATTAGCAAGTATTGGATGTTAGAAATAATCGAGGAATAAATGGTGGTGTGGGTACTCTTGGATGAGAAGTTGGTTATAGAACTGATTACTATGGATATAAGTTATGAGAAATATGATTTAGAGTGGGGTAGCAAGGTTGGAATATGGGAGGAGTATGGTATAGATTGATGCCCTATGACTATTGCCCTTTAGATGTAATAACCGATGCCTCCCTTTTCCTTTTCTTCGATGCATTTCATTTTTCCATGTTATTGACACTGTTCTCTCTGGTTTTAGCTTTCTTAATTCCATTTTCGATCATTTCTACTAAAATTAATATGTCGGCAAAGTTCTTGGTGGCATTGTTGATTAGCCTATCATAGTGTAGTGATTATAGAGTATTGATAAAAAGCATTGTTGTTTCTTTTTAGTGAGAAGTGGTTGAACCTGTGTAGCAACATCTCTTCATCTTTAAGTATATTTCTTAAAACTCTTAGTATCTCTCTTTCCCATGCTTTGTAGAGAGAGCTTATATGGGGCCATGTCCATGACGTGTTTGTATTGAATTAGGAATGTTTTTTCATGATCTTTCCAAGAACTAATATGATTCCTATCCATTGAACATACTACCTGGCTACGGATTTTGTTAAGCTACCTTGGAAACAATGAATCAAGAGTTTATCATCATGTGCATGCACAGCCATCTTGTGACAATACATAGTGATATGGGCCTTTGGGCATTTGGTTTCATCATACTTTTCAAAATTTGGTACTTTGAACTTGGGCGAGATAATCACATTAGGTACCAAGCATAAGTTTGTTGTATCCATAGATCCATAGATGTCCATCTCTTTAATGGTTTTAAGGTGCTCATCCAAAAGGTAATGTTTTTGTTGCATTTTCAATTTTTTCTTTGACTCAAACAAGTCCACTTTCAATTTCCTTTGCTTTCCAGAATCATCTAAGTCAAGAATAGAAATCGAGTTAGAGAGATTTGCCCTCGAAATCAACATAGTTCGCCTTTGCACTAGCAATTGGCTTCGTCTTTGTGAACCCACAGGTATTTTGATGGTTCCTTTTCCTTTACTAGTGTAGACACTTTTTTTAAAAAAAATATATATAATAATAATAAATAATAAAAAAAGCTAAAAAAGTAAACAGGAAAGGGACTGAGCGTGTGCTCAATCCCCCCTCCCCCTCGGCTCATCATTATAGGGCATTTAATGCCCCTGACTGGCAGTCAAAAATGGAAAGGAGTGGTCACTTCCGACACCAAACTCCCTTTCAGGCTAGTGTCTAGTGAAATCATGCTCAGAAGAGACACAAACGTAGTAGGAATGCACCAACAAGAAAAGCATTTCAAGAAATTTCAAGAAGAAATTAATGATTGCAATTTGGAGCGATAAGAATGGCTCTCAATGAGCTTGCAAATCACTATTTTATGACACTTGATGATTACAAGGTGTATACTTTTCTTCATAATATTGATTACTATACTAATAATGAAATTGATTACACTTTTGATAAATTGCAAGATGCTTATGTTGATTTTATGTTTGAGTTTAAAAAGAAAATATTGAAGTATAAAGGCATCATAGCAAAAATTAAGGTTGAAAATGAAAAACTAGTTAAAACTAGGATTGAATTGGAAAATAGTATGAAATGCATGCAACTTGAATTGAATGAGATAAAAAAGTAAGATAAAAGCTTGCATGATATATTCTCTAGATTTCAAGATAGTCAAAAAAAATTAAGTGACATGTCAGTATTGCCAAGGGCTTTCTTTAACAAAAAAAGGTTAGATTATAATTTCTTACAAAAGGAAACCCATCTTAAGAATTTATTTGCTAACAAAATGAACAAAAAGATGGGTTTTCAAGATGCATTTGTTGCTTTAAATTTGGACGTTCTACTTTATCTTACCCTTTGAGAGTTGTCTCACAAAGAGACAAAGTTGTGAAAAATGTATGGGTCCTAAAAGGAACCAATCCTCCACATCGTAAGGTGATAAAGATTGATAAGGTTCAAAAGGGAAGTAAGGTTGCTAACTCTGAAGGACTTAGGAAAATTTGGATACTAAAAACAAAAGTTTGAGTTTCTTTATTGTAGAAGGTGTTAATTTTAAAATTATTATAGTTTTGATTATAACAAAATAATTAAATTTACTTGAACATTATTTGAGTGATCTTTGACACGTTCTTGAAATGATTTAACTCCCATACATTGTTTTACATAGTTATAAGTTTGACTCTTGAAGTTATTGAACTATATCTATATATCTATAAGGTCATATGATTTAGGTGTATAAGTGTTTATGATTCCCATTCATTAAAATCTAATTTAAAAATTAAAAGAAAATCTAGATGCATTTATTAAAGGGAGTTTTGAATATATTTTTTAATGATGACAAAAAAAAAGTGAGAAGGAAGACTAAGTTAAATAGAGTTTGATAAGTCTTCATGTTTAATTTATGTGGGTGATGCTTAGTTATGGTTTGTTGAATATTATATGCTAGTTGTTATGGATATTCAATATATCTTGCTTAGCTACTATGGATATTGTATATCTTGTTTATCTATTGTGGATATTTTAAATATTTTATTGTAAATCTTTAAAGAAAACTAGATGCATAAAGATTTGAAACATTCATATTGAACATAAACATTGCACTCTTAATCTAGGAGTATTTGTCATCATCAAAAATAAAAGAGAAAGAATGTTGACTCTATATGTTTTTGATGATAACAAAACATTCCCATTCATTTGGCGTCTAATTATATTATTTAAGAGTGTAAGAGAAAGCTTAAATTCATTAATATATTGGGTATTTGAAAGTAAGTCAAGATGCTTGTTCAGTTGCAAAATGGGTTAATTGGTTAAATAAGCAAAGAAGAAAGAGCTTTAATGAAGATAGATTAGTTGTAACTGATTAACGCCAATCCTTTATCAATTAAAGCAATTTTGGGCACTAAACCAAGGATAAACAAAAAAGTTTTAACTGGTTAACACAAGGTATAACTAGTCAAGTAGGTGTTGTATGCAAAACAAAAGCCTTTTATTTGGTTAAAGGAAAAGAATTAGCTGGTTAAAGGTCAAAGTTAAAATGTCAAGAAGCGCCAAAATTCAAATTCAAAATATTGATAACTGTCCAAGGCACCAAACCAAAAAGATTTAAAGTTGAAGAATTCATAATTGGTTGGAGCCCATTTTAATCAATTATGGATGAATGAGAAAAGCTTCAATCAGTTAAAAGGAGTATTAATCTGTTGAAAGGAGGTTGGCCAAAAATAGTGCTTGAAAGTGCTTGGAAACATAAAGTTATTAATCAGTTAAAGTTGTTGTAAATTGCTTAACACAAAGAAGTAGTGGGCAAGTCAAAAAAGACTTAATTGGTTAAAGCTTGTCTTTAATTGGTTAATGAAGCATTGTCTGCATGAATTTAAGCACAAAAGGACAAAATAATGATAAAAAATGGCTAATTTCTGTCTCCAATGGTCAAAAGTGATTTTTCAAGTATTTAAAGCCCCTCCAACAGTCAAAAAATATAGAGAAGCCATCCAAAGTGATTTTGAGCTTAGAAGACCAAAAACCTTCTCTCTGCACTTATATTTCAGTCCCATCCTTTGTAAAAGTGTTGAACTTAACTTTGTACATCTTATATTAGTTAGGTGATCAATTGTACTTTATCGTTTCTCTATTTCATGTTTACTTAAAGTGTGAGAGACACTCTAAGTGGTAGATCAAGCTTGGGTTAGCTTAGTTGTTGTCATAGGTTCTAACTTAGCCTTAGAAAAGTTAGTTTTGGGTATTAGTTGATCTCATGAAAAACCATTGTTAAAGGTTGTGGTTGAGCCTGTGAAAAACCATTGTAAAAACTTGGTAAAAGTTTGGGAATTTCACTAACTTTAGTGAATTGGTTTGAAAATTATTGATTGGGAGATCATAGTAGTGGATGTAAGTCAAGGGGACTGAACCATTATAAATCATTGTGTTTTATCTACTTTCTTTTATTTTTTTTCTTACTTTTAACACTTAAAATCATTCTTCTAACAAAGTTTAAACTTCCATTTTCAAATTCCCTTAATCATGTCTTTACTTGGAAAGAATTTTTGTGTCATTTCAAAAGTGCTATTCACCCATCTTCTAGCACACTCTTTGAGACCAGCAAGAGAAGTTTACATGCTTAAAGTCAAAAGTACAAGAAAGACGTAAATTTAATCATTTGTGGCTCAAGTAGATTATTAAGGTAAAACATGTGCAATATTAATTCTCAATATTCATATATTTTAAATTGAGTGCTTATCCTTGTGAAATTGAGAATATGCGTGACAAAAGTGCTTAATGATGATATTTTATTTAATGATAATGCTTGGACATGCTTTGAAATTTAAAACTAAATTGAAAAGTTCAAAATGGTTAACTTAAGCATGCCAATATTTGACTACTTGAATTGATTTCTTCAAAGGAAAATGAGAATTATATGAGACTTTTTTTTTTTGCCATCATTCAAGTTTACATTGACCTTTAGGTTGAACAAGTTTATCACATGATGAAAATACTTAAACTTATTAATCCGTTGAAATATTCATGTGCTTGCATTTAAATATCTTTTCTTACAAGTTAAGATGTTCTTGAAAATGCTTAGTCTAGGAACAGTTCTTGAAAATGTCTTATGTTTGTTTCTAAATGATTATTTTAATATTGACTTCTTGATTATGCATATGAAATAGATTATGATGAACTCCATGAACTTCATGAAAAATATTCTTGGTTCATCTATCTTTTTGGTTAAATCACATGTTTACATGACATCTCATTTTACTTGACCTTAAGAATTGAAGTCTATAACTTGACTTGAGTTATGCTTTTGAATGTGAATTTAAATTGTCAAGCTTGATCATGATATATGTTGTGTTGACATAGTTGAAAAAGCCTTTGAATGTGCTTTTGAATGTTAACTACGTCTTCCATGAGCTTAAATGATTACACGATCTAAAGACTTGTGTTCACCCAACATTAGCTTATAGGCTATCATGAATGACTTAGTTTAAGATGAAAAATGGCCTATAACTTGAGTTAGCAATGAATACCTAATAAGCTTTAATGAATGCTTATTTCTTGAATCTTGACAGTTGGTATTCATTGATTCTTGGATGCTTACTTTAGATATATTCATGAGTTGAATGCTTTATTTCTAGTATTTCATAACAATTGTATCACTCATGAATAATAGATTATTAAGAATATATAAATGAACTTCGACGCTTGCATATCCTTGATAAATATATGTTCATATTTTTGGAAATTGAAACCTTACTTGCATTTCGATGAACATAATTGAAGTCATAATTAATGAAGATAGCCATGTTATTGCATTTCGATGCTTGTGCTTCCTTGATCGTAATCCACTCATGTATGATTACATTAAGTGCAAAATGCCTTGGTAATACTTCATTGAAAATGATATTGCCTTGATAAGAAAACTTTTTTAATTAATAGTCGTATATATATTTTGGAGAACACTTATTGAAATACTTGTGTGCAAATGCTGTTGGAAAAGATATTACCAAAAGGGCTTAATGATGATATTCTCATGATGACATGTTATTGTTGAGAAAATTCTCTCTTAAATTGTCATTCTTATATATTTTAGAGAATTTCTTTAAAATGTTTGATTAATATTGCTTGGAAAATGCATGATGAAAATTGAAAAAGATGCTTAATGAAAATGATATCTTGGACATGCATTGGAACTAATGTACATACACTTCTCAAATTTATGAGTGTTTGAATTATATATTGAATATTTACCTAAATGGTCATATTTTCTAGTTCCATGAATGCTTGAGTATTTGATTAATATATCGAATCTCCATTGTAATACATATTTATTATATACTCTTAATTTACTCTCATATTTATCTCATGATCCATATGAGGGAAAGTAAGTTTATACTTTAATGTGATTAACCATTTAATTATTTCTCCTTGTTTGAAGCAATCTAATAAGTGTTTAAGGGGGAGTTGATCATTGACATTGTCCTATGATTATGGAGCACTAGAAATCTTTAACAATGAGCCTGGTAAAGACTCAACAAGTGGTGTTCATCTTTATTGGTATTATCTCTTAAACCCCATATTAGTCTTGTGCTTAATGGTGTCTCACAATTGTACTTGAATGATGATTGCCATGCTCTTTACTATATTTAATTGTGTATACATTTGTGAACATATTTGCATTATTGGTTGTGTATTCAATTTGTTTGCTTATTGATAACTTACATTCTCATGATTATATGTTCAAATGAATATGTGAATATACTAGTATATAAGTTACACACATCCTACTTATACAGATCATGTTCGCACTATGTGCATACTTATAAATGCTTTATACTTAATTATGCTTGTTTATATATACGTATATTCAACTTTAACTTAAAGGATAAAATACCTATACTTTGCTTATAAATGTATATCTATATGTGGCATTCTTGATGTTGACATATATTGTGCCTTAATTGCAATGGTTGAATATATTTCTTCATATTTTAATTGAATATCTTGAGTAGAAATATATTATGACCTATTTATATATATTACGCTTTGAGTATGCTAAATGAGTATATTTTTCTCTGCTTTACTTGATTATATATTAAATGAAAATATATCTTGATTTAATGCTCCATATTATGATGAAAGAATATATTTCATGAGTTTGATTTCATGGTTAGAGATTATTGGACTTAATGCTTTTTATATCCTTATTGATTATCACTAACCATTGTTTCTTGAGTTTAAGTGCTCACACTTCTTAACCTTTTTTATATAACAAAAAGGGGGAGAAGGTTTATGAGCACATTGAAATGCTCTTCTATTAGTTGAATTTTTCTTGAAAACATTTTTGAACTTTCAGCATAAATTGAGGAAGAGAATTTTCAAAGTTAATATTCATCTCTTGTATCCCTCTCACTTACACTTAAATGCCTTTAACAAGGACATAAAAACTAATTATGTTAAGGGGAGTTTTAAGAAATTTCAAATATAATATGCTCAAGTTTTTGTCTTATCAAAAAAGGAGAGATTGTTGGTCTTGAGATACATCATGTTTTGATTTAACAAAAAATTACATGTTATCTTGAACTTAATGTCAAGCACTTGAAATTGTCTCAAATATACTTTTAATCCCCTAAGGTCACATAATTGTTTGAAAAGCTCATTAGAAAATATCATAAAAACTTTCAAACAATGCATATTTAGTTAAAAAAAACAAAGAACAAACATGCCTTGAATTATTATTTGATTGTAAGAATCAGGCAAGGAAGAAAAAGTTAAAGAGAAGCACCAAAAAAAGCTAAGGAAACCTCTAGACACAAGTCAAGATTTGACCATTAAGAAGCTCAAGTCAATCCAAAGGCAGAAAGAGTGAAAGCTTGAGGTATACAAAGCCATATTCGACCCTTGAGTGGGTATAGTTGACCCTAAAGCAGAAATCTCAAAAATTGAAGAACAACATAGCCATAGTCGGCCTTGGCCTTTATGTAGTCGATCCTAGCTACTCTAATGTGTGAAAATGAGAGAATCAAAAGACATAGTTGACCTTGGCAAAGCCATAGTCGACTATATTAGCCTAGACTTGCACAAATCAAATCATGCTCTTAAGAATTGGATCGAGTAAAAGAAGGTTATGCTTGACTATAAAATTGTAATTTAAAATTTTGAAGAACATAGTCAACCCTAGGAACATTGTAGTTTACCCTCAAGCTTTAGCAATAGTCAAGTTTGATTTAAACTTGTGTCTAACAGCTCCAAACTTCACACCAGCTATAAAAGCCTCCATTGAGTCATTTATCAGCAAAAGAAGATTTAAGATAAAGTTTCAAACCCTATAGAAACCTCTAAAAGCTCCTCTTCACTTTCTAGCTTCATTTTAGCCTTCCACTAAGCTTTAAAAAGTCTTATTCCTGCTTTATTCAAGTTGAAATTTCTTCGTTCCTTGCACTTAAGTTTAAACTCCTAGCACCCAATCTTTGTAGAGGCATTTTCTTGTTAAACTTTGTATTCCATTGTAAAGTTTCTAATTTAACCTTGAAAAGCTATTTGTGGGTTTGTGGTTGAGCTTACGAAAAATCATTATTGAAGGGTTTCACTTCATCTCGTGAAAAAGCTAGTGTAAGGATTATGTAGGCATTTTAAAAGCCGAACCATTATAAATCTTGTGTCTTCCTTTTAATTTTTCCACATTGTGATTTATTACTTGTATTTAGCTTAGGAAAATATTTGACATTGATTCATTATTTATGCTTTGCTTGCATTTGACTTTAGAAAATATTTTACCTTGATTTATTATTTGTTCTTTTCAATTGTTATTGAAAACTTGCTTAGAAAAGTCACATTTTGTTTTTGACACAAGAAGAAATTTTTTTGTTGCACAAGTCTTGATTTTTACACTTAGTTTTCGAAAGTATTTTTAAATACCAATTCACCTTTCTCTTGGTATATTGCTTATTGAGACTTTTACACTAACATTCCCATTGTCTTTGAATTAAACCATAGATTGCTTGGATAAAATCTGATTTTGAACATGGAGTGTCTCAACAGATGACATTGCTTTGACCACAAACATACTATCAACATGGAGATCAATCTCTCAAAAACTAAGATCCCATGCATATTGGAGTCTATAATAAACTCCCCATAATTCAACTTTGTAAGCAGTACTTTTCACAATCTCATAACATAGCCCCCTCAATGACTAGTTGAGTCTCTCAAAGCACCATCAGCAGTTGTTTGTTCAATTGATTTTTTTATAAGCTCCATCAAAATTTAAAGAAATCGAGTCGATAGTAGGTGTAATCTGACTGATTACTAATTCCTCTTGAGTACCAGATGATTGTCTTCTGCTTACAATATCAATTAAGAAATCAAAATGCACCGTCTAGACCATGCTGTAAATCAATGATAGCCTCCTTTCAATCGGTACATATGTGTTTTCAAGAACATGGAATACATTAAGTAAAGTTAACTTTTGCCCTGAGGTAAATTTTAACTCAATCGTTCCTTTACCAAGCACCTTAGCAGGATTAGAATTTCTTCTATTTCTTTGAGTTTTTCATAACTCTTGAACTACCTTTTCTCATTGCAAACATGAATAGTAGCACTAGAATCTAACCACCATTTTGATTATTTTGTTATAGTAGCCATATTTACTTCGAAAGCATTCCAATATGTATTTCAGTCACCATTGCAACAAGTTATTTAACATCATGTTCAACAAGGTTTACTTTATTTCCAGAACCAACAACAGCAATCTTGTTTTCAAGATTTTCAAATTTTGTGAACTTGCACTCCTTGATAAAATGTCCTTTTTTTTCACAATGATAACACATTTTATCACTTTTATATTTCTTTGATTTCTTGAAGTCTATTTTCTAGATTTTATTTCTTTTTAATTTTCTAAAACTTTTTTCCTTTTCACTAACGAAATTTATATTTGACCCAAGAATGAGTGCATCTCTAGCACAATTTTCTGCCTCAATATGCAAACGAGTTTGAAACTCTTCAATAGAAAAACTTTCCAGAGAGTATAAAATTTTCTTTCTATATCCATTCCAATAAGGTGGAAGTTTAGATAAAATTGCTCCCATTTGAAGTGACTTAAGAATTTTTTTTTCAATTCATTTAATTTAAAGGGCAAAATTTGTAATTCATGTATTTGATCCATAATTGGTTTGGTATCCGTCATGGTATACTTAAAGTATCGCAATGTAAGAAATTTATTTGCACCTTTTTTCTCCTTTTTGTACATTTTCTAAAGTGCAATTCAGACTTTTTTCATTGAAGTCTTATGTCTGAAGAGATCATACAAACGATTAGTGAGAGAATTGAGAATGTGTCCATGACATATAAACTCATCATGTTTCGGTTTCTCCAGGTTAACATTAGTAGTGGTTGTCGCAGCCATTGTTGTTGCAGCGATATTTTTAGAAGATGTTGCTTCTATTGACGTGATTTCTTTTGGATTTGATGGTTGATCCGTTTTAAGAACATAAAAAAATTTTAATGTGGTTAATAAGAATACAATCTTATCCCTCCATCTAGTGAAATTTGTTTCGTTGAATCTATCGAGTTTGATATCTTCCTGATTTTGGAAGTGAATATTTACACTTGAATCCAACCCAGTCTCCATTACGAAAAAAGGTTAAAAAAATACCTTAAGAATGTTAAAAATTTTAAGAAGATAAAGAAAAATATTTTGAGAAGAAGGAAGAGTATGACTTTGAGGGCGTGAAATAACATTTTCTTTAAGGTATTTTTTCAACTTCCAGGATATAACAAAGTCCTTAACACACTTATCAAAATTGTGAAATTGGCAGTGTAAGAGTGTTGTTTATATAATAAGCCAACGTATAAGTCTTTTAATGAAAAGACTTGTATTCTTTCATAAAATGTCTCTTCAAATAGTATGAAATGACTTGTTTCTTTTTATAAAGTAACTCTTCAAATAGTTGTTTTCTTTCATAATACAACTATTTAATAATTATATCTAATAACCTTTCAAAAGTTATATTTTAATAAGATAATTATTTATAATTCTTTAGTCACAATTTTTCCAAACATTAACAAACTATCTAACAATCTATCTCAACATCAATTTATGATAAAGATGGAAAGGCATTCCCTGAAACCTAACCCAAGCAGCAACAATAAATAGATCCTGAAACTTAGGAGAAAAAGATGGAGACCAAGGTCTCACCATCAGATTATGACCTTGAATTATCCAAGGGCCATCAAGTGAGGCTTTAAGCAATCCTCTTCCACTGTGAATTTGACTAAATAATTCTCCTCATCAAGATCAACAACAATGAATTTACTTTTAAGGAACCATAAAGTTGCAATTTTATCATAGAGAAATTTATTAAAAATAAAGAGCCCTTAAAGGCACATTATAATGGATTTATGCCATCTTCTAGCCAACTCTGTATGTTTTCGATCAGAAATCTTAATTGACAGCACACCATCAATTGTATCAAATCGAAAATAATTTCAGTCTTTAAAACACGTTATAACTGTCTGAGCCATTGTCTTTCTCTTCCTCAACTTCATTATCTAAGCCCATACTTGGGTCACAAAAGAGATCTTCTCCATCCGTCGACGTCAAAGCATTTTTGAAAGAAGGGATATGGTGTACCACCATCTGATCTTCCTCTGTAGCATGCTTTCATAATCAACTTTTTTTCGAGATCCGTCGTCAAGAATAACTAGTGCAGAATTCTTGGAGAAAAAATCTCTCACCATCGACAAAGCCATTTACTGATTTATCTTTGATTGGTTGAATTTGGGTATTATTTATAAATTATCTTAATTTATTTAAACATAAATTGGATAACCAAATTTGGATTTTATCTGTAAATTATCTTAATTTATTTAGTGATAAATTGGATGACTAATAAGTAAATTTTAATTGATCAAATTTAAATATTATCTTGCACTCGAGCATTTGGTTCATTGTTTAGTGCATTATCCCCTTACTTAAAGAGTAGAATTCAAATACCCCCAATCTTAATTATAAAACAAAATATTATCTTTAAATTATCTTGATGTATTTAGAGATAACTTGGGTAATCAATAAGTGAATTTTTATTAGTCTAATTAGTATATTATCTCTAAATTATCTCAAGAGATAAATACATGACACATATCAAAAGTTTAATTGGTCTAATTATGTGTCTTTAGGATAATTAGCTAATAAATTAATTATTTAGTAATTAATTATATGACTACCTTAAATTATGTGTTCAAATCCACATAACGACACATTATTTGTCTTTAAAAATTTTCTTTAATTTATTAATTTTGAACACATGACTTTGAACAATTGGATAACAATTTTTATCTTTAATTATGTGCATTTTTTTTCCTCATTCTCTTGAATTTAGCCTACCCTCCTCAAGATTCAAATATTCAAGACAATGATTGAACAGAAAGAAATGTCCACCAAGAGAAATGATCATCCCAATTAACATGACAACACCCAATTGACCTTAACATTACAAAAAGTCATACCAAATCTAGAACTACCACTACAGTTTAAGCTTGGCATCCAACTTAATTTCCTTACTCTGGATTATTAATCCTAGTTTTTCCCTCATGGTCCAAGTCGCTTCTGCTTCCATTCTGATCACATCGTTTTTGTTGACAATATCCCCATTAGATAGGGACCCGTTTGCAATTGAATCTTTGTCATTTTACTGATTTCCTTCCTTTCTTCTTAAAACTCTTCTTCTTTTTTGCAATTTTGATGATAATTGTTTTTACAAAAACAAAAAAAAATTATAACTTTAATTTTAATAATAAACAAAGCAATAAATGATAATTCCAAAAATATACAAATGCATATGAGATTTTCTTAGCACGGTTATGAGTAAGACTAAGTATTTTAGTTGTGCTCGTGTAAATGACGAATAAAAATGGTTTGTTCCATAAAATATCTCAATCCTTGGCCTGTGTAGCATAAATCATAATAAGATTGATATATTGTTTTAGTTGGAGGACTGAGATTAAGGTAGTGTTTGGTATGAGAGAAGTAAGAGTACATTTTCTGTAATGTGTCCAATTAAATTACATTACAATATTTATTTTACAACAGATCACTGCAATGTAAGATTGCAATGGAAGCACATTACAGTCAAGGGATGCAATCTGATTGTAATCCAAAACCAATGCAATCATATTATAATACATTTTGTAATGCTATTAAAGACATTTTTACCTCCAACTTTATTACTTTATTAAAAGTATTTTGTAATGCTATAATTAAAATAAAAAACATTAAAATAAAATATATAATATAAGAATTAAAAAATAAAATAAAATATAAGAAATTAAAATTTATATAATATAGGTAAAAAAATTAAAATAAAATATATAATATAAAAAATTATATTAAAGAAATGAAAATAAATATATAAGATTACAATAGAGAAAATTGTGAGAGATAACCTTTCTCATTAGCCCAATTCAAAAATATCTTTTTTTATAATTTTAACTATTTTAGTCAATTTTTGGCATGACTTGACAACAATACCCTTTAAACAATTTCAGACAATTAAAATGGTTTCAGTTTTCTCTATCCCGCCTTTCAGATAAAAATTTTAAAATTAAATCTTGATTTCTTTCTCTGGTCAAATACTGGCTATCTCACCATCCAAAGAGCAAAGATGACATCAAACTCTTTCTTATTTAGTTTTATTTTTGTGGATAGTGGATCTTGAGGTTTTCAAAGGTGATAAATAGCGATTTTGCTCGTGATTGCAAACAGCATGATGAATGTGGTAACTGGATGCTTTCTGATGATGACTTACTTCGAAATGTGTGTTGCGATAAAGATGTCTATGTTGATGAGTTAGATCAGATTGGTTAAAATGATAGACTCAAAGAGAAGGGACAGGTAAAGCATGTTTGATGGGTTTTATGGTGGTTCACTGTTTTATTGTATCTAAGATTAAGATGATTGTTAAGCATGTTTGCTGAAAATTTTGAGTTAAAATTATTTAAAAAATATTTTTTAAAAGGAGTATATTTTTTTTTGTATAAGGGAAGTAAGCAAAGCTTTCTCGATAGAGATATATTTTATCTTGCTTTAGAAGATTGTGGAATTTTGTAACCTATCTTTTATGAAATGCACAATTTTATGGCTTAGCAAAATAAAAAAGTATGTGTTTTAGGTTCTTGAGTTTATTGGTTTATTCAAAAAACCATAGAACCCCAAAGTTGAGGAGTCGAAATTGATTAGACTGAATTTTAAGTATCATGAGATTGATTTTTAAGTATTATGTGACTTAATCACTGCATGATTGATTTTTAAGTATTACGTGATTGGTTATAAGTATTGCGTGATTGCAATGACTAAGTTACACAATGCCTTACTAACTATTCACGCAATACCTAAAAATTAATCATGTAATACCTAAAGTCAATCATGCAATGTCTAAAGTAAGTCACGCAATGCCTAAAAACTAATCACACAATACTTAAA
This sequence comes from Theobroma umbraticum, assembly GCF_002168275.2. Classification (NCBI taxonomy): domain Eukaryota; kingdom Viridiplantae; phylum Streptophyta; class Magnoliopsida; order Malvales; family Malvaceae; genus Theobroma; species Theobroma umbraticum. The sequence goes on along the minus strand of NW_018397260.1, from coordinate 3,662,735 downwards.
AATCATCAAAATTATTGAATTTCATTTAATAAAATCAACAACTTCAAATGATACACCATATATCATTTTACAACATAATTAACGAATATGCCTACTTGACAA
>NW_018397260.1:3662194-3662623 GCF_002168275.2 Theobroma umbraticum | reverse complement strand
AAATGTTCAAAAGTTTTTCTTCATATATCAAAAATCATTTCAAAATGCTTAAAAATGCTCAAAACGCTCAAAGATTTTCTTCGGATATCAAAAACTACTCCAAAATGCTCAAAATGTTTAAACGTTTTTCTTTCTGGTAAAGAATACACCAGAGATGAATAGTATGACAAGGAAAGCTCAAAGAATATGAGTCAGTTTGAGGTGCAGACTTAGACATACTTGACCTATTAATAGGTTTCGGGTTGAGACACAAAGTCAAATAAATGGATCGGTTTTATTAAAGGTAATTTTGTTCAAATTTTAATTCTCTTGGTTAAAAGCAGTTAAAATTATAGAGAAATCTATTATCAAAAATGCTTTATGCAAGGAGCCCATTTAAAAAAAAAAACTCCATTACAATAAGAAATGAAAATAAAATATATGACATTA
>NW_018397260.1:3661259-3662184 GCF_002168275.2 Theobroma umbraticum | reverse complement strand
TAAAAAATGATATTATATAAAAATTACTAATAAAAAATACAAGTATATTAAACTTCATTATAATAAATATGGGTAATTTTAAAAATTTTATTACATTTTCAGTAAAATACTTGTAAACCAAACGTTACAATATTATCTTCTCTACATTTTAATCATTATTTTGCTTGTATATCAAAAACTGTAATATTTTTTTTTTACGATTATATTATCTATAATCATATTACTTATAATCACATTACATTATAAAATACCAAACACCACTTAATATATATAAAAAAAAAAGTGATGCTGCCATTTCAATTTAGGTCATGGTGGGCACCTATATCTTTTGAAGACTGTACAAATTTGCCTTAGGGCTTGAGCTAGCTCTTGCTGGGATACGCTGCGGACTGGACTGCCACAATCTAACTGATAGCCCATTTTCTAACGTCGCAGTAGATACAATCTTTATGTTACAATATTAATTAAGGAATGTTACATTAATAAACATCATCTGCCCCTTCTTATAATTCTTAACTCTAATTCAATAGTAACCTTCGGATTACGAGTCAAGACAGGTTCTCTAGCCAGAATTAAGCCTACAAAGCACACCCTATTTGCCTTGCAAGATTATTAACAGAGCCAAATTGCCTAAAGAAAGGATCAAAATCCGAGTTAATGGAGCAACCAAGGCAAAGAGCAGCAGCAAATTCAACCCCACTCACAACCGTAGCTTTCTTGGAAAGAGCTGCCACTGCTTACGCGGACTGCCCTTCCATTGTCGACAATCAAACGACTTACACGTGGTTGCAAACTCACCGACGATCGTTACAGGTGGCCTCATCATTGTCGTCCATTATCACCAGGGGCCACGTGGTTTCTGTAGTGGGCCCCAATATCCCTGCCACGTATGAGCTTCATTTTGCGGTCCCCATGTGTGGCCATC
>NW_018397260.1:3660152-3661159 GCF_002168275.2 Theobroma umbraticum | reverse complement strand
AAAAATAAAGAACGAAAATATGAAGCTAGTAATGATTGACAAATCTCTTATTACAATCATAGAATTTCAGTTTTATTTTTTTAATTTTTTATTTATTTTTTATATTTTTATTTTATTTAATATTTTAAGTTTTATTTTTTTGTTGAAATTTTTTAGATTAAAGATTGTACTTATGATTGATAAAGTCAAACATAATTGTAAATATTTATATTATTTTAATTTTTTTAATAAATTTTTTATTGATTCAAATTAATAATTTAAATTTAAATTTAACAGAATTTAATTGTGGTATTTAAATTTAAATAAAGTTATTTTATAAAAAAAATTTGAGTAAATTTAAATAAAAGATAAATTAATTAAAAGTTGAATAATTTCAAAAGAATAGGTGCTTGTAAATTGTGAAAGTAATAACTAAATCATCATGTTTTGTTAATTTGAGTTTAGCTCAAGTTAAAAATTTAATTAAATAAATTTTAAATTTTTATCTTATTATAAATAGAAGAAAAAAGAATTTATTTTGTTATTTTATATTATTTTATTATAATATAATGCAAATTACTAATCGAAATTTGAGTTTAAGTATGAAATGTTTTCAAAACATTTTTTATAAGATAATTCAAACTTAATTTTTGTAAAAGAGATAAATTAATATACATATTTTAGAATCAAATAATCAAGTAAGAAAATATTTATATATATTTTTGAACACCATAAATCTTTTACACTTAAATATTTAGCTTATTAATAAGTATATCAATAATCTACTTAAATATTTATATTATTTAAATATTTTTCAATTTCATCCCTTAACATCTCAAGTTTGTTCAATTTAATTCATGTTTTATATATTTTTATTTAATTTAATCTTTATGACGTAGTAAAATTTTTTATTTTAAAAATTTTCTGATCTGTCACGTGACATGTCAATGCTACGTCTGCATTGCCACATCATCATATTAATATCACATGATATTGTCACGTCATTAGACTTGTCAATATGGGTCGGC
>NW_018397260.1:3635806-3660052 GCF_002168275.2 Theobroma umbraticum | reverse complement strand
AACGTTACCCATAAGTGTGGTGCGCCAGTTGTGCTTAAAATGTTAGCATCAAATTCTCCCACCAATGAACATTTAGAAAAACCGGTCCAATTCCTTGCATCAGGGGCTCCAGTGCCAGCACCATTGCTGTTGCAGGCTGAGTCATTGGGTTTTAGAGTGAGTCATAGCTATGGGTTAACTGAGACAGCTGGGTTCGTTGTGTCATGTGCATGGAAACCACAATGGAGCACATTGGCTGCGTCAGAGAGAGCGAGGTTAAGAGCCGGGCAAGGGGTGAGAACAATTGGGTTAATGCAAATGGATGTGGTGGATCCTGAGAGAGGAGTTAGTGTAAAAAAAGATGGTCTATCGCTCGGAGAAATTGTTTTCAAAGGTGGGCCAATAATGCTTGGTTGCCTGAAGGAGCCAACAGCTGAATCTTCATGCATGCGAGAGGATGGCTGGTTTTACACTGGAGACATCGGTGTTATTCACCCTGATGGTTATTTGGAGGTGAAGGATCGATCCAAGGATGTGATCATAAGCGGAGGAGAGAATATAAGCAGTACCGAAGTTGAGTCTGTTTTGTACTCGAATCCGGCTATCAGCGAGGCAGCTGTGGTGGCTAGACCGGATGAGCTTTGGGGTGAGACGCCTTGTGCTTTTGTATGCTTGAAGGATGAGTTGAGTGAAACGCCGGCGGAGGAGGAGATAATAGAGTTTTGCAGGACAAGGCTCCCGCATTACATGGCACCTAAAACTGTAGTGTTCAAGGAGGAGCTTCCTAAGACTTCAACTGGGAAAGTTAACAAGTTTATGCTCAGGGATACTGCCAAGGCTATATAATAGAATTGTTTTAACAACATGAGCTCTAAAGTGGACAATATGATCATCGTACCTAAGGCCAAAAGAAACTCATACAAGAGTCAGGATTGCCGTTAAATGCACACAACTTAATAGTTAATATATTAGCTTCTCATTGTTTTCTTTTGTCCTTGAAAGATACTTTGAAGCTGACAGAAAATGAGGTCTTCCAATAATGTCCAATATTATACATGCTCTTGGCAGAAATTCTGTACATTGTGTCATATTTTAAATTTAACAAAGGTTTCCTAGAGGCGAAACATCCTCCATTTGCACAAACTTTCACGAGCCAAAGTGTAACATTCTGTCGACAATATTCTCCCTTGCAACTGAATTCTAAGCAAATTCAAGTGTGTCTGCCATAAAGCTGTCTCCCTCTAACTCCAATGATAACTTGAGCACACCATGGTGGTGGTATATTCTTTACACACTGACTGAATTTCCATTTAGAAACCTCCAAGGGTTGAAAATCCAAACATCATTCCTCCCATCAGTAACAGTTGCTCTCATGTACAATCAGGAGGCCTCAGTCCTGTCACCTACCATATAACGGTTTTCGTCAGAACTCAAGCCTGATGAATGAAGCTGCTTTCTTCTCTTTATAAGATGCACTCCAGTTTTCCTGTCATCTTGTGCCTCCACAGAATCAGGCTGCAAAAACTTAAAGACTTTAATAAACCCGAGAACATAATAGCTGAACACAAATAATAGCATAAAGTAAAAATCAAAACAGATTTATGAGAAGGCAGCCTCCCTCGTAATTACTAGGGTGTAGAATATGGTAAGAGCCAAAACTAGGAAATGATTATCCAGTAGCAGAGTCCACAGAGGCTTCATGTGGCAAAAACTCAAGATCTTGTTCAACAATTTGCATAATCTACTTTGATTGGCATTTCCAAGGAGATAAAAACTTGTCAAAACAGTTCAGTACCTGGCTTTGCCCTACAAAATTCATTCTTGCCCGGGATAACAAACTTGAAAACTATAAGCAGCAGCTCAATGATCTAGGACACAGCACACTCACTCAAAATAAGGGACCAGACAAAGTACTGAAAAATGACAAGTATTGATAATGTACCTTGATAGCTAATGCTCTATCAAAACTCTCGATGGCACTATCAGGTTCTCCAAAGTTTAATTGTGCTCTACCAAGAGTGATCCATGCCTGACAAACAATCCAATATCATGGGCAATAAAAGAGCCCTTTAGCATCGAACAAAACTAAAATAACAGAAGTGTACTTTTGACTAAAAACTAGATGTAAAGAAGTTATTAACAGAAGAAACCATTCAAATATAAATTGTCAGCATTAGCTAGCGACCACCATACAGGTAGCACACATGGGAAACCTACCGAAGCTGCCACATGGAAAGTCAACCAAATTTACGGATCAATAGTACAAATTCTTTTCCTCCTCACCCATTAAATTTGTGCAGCTTTGAGGGCATCATTAGTTTAATGATAGCCTATAAAGTGCAAGTGTAAAATCATGCAAAGGAGCTCAATTTTGCAGGCATACACCAAACTATCAGTTACAATTGCTCCAAATCCTTTAAGAATTATAAGCATCATGTTTATAGAACAGAGTTATAAAGGGAATATGAAGTTTCTGAAGGTGAACAATAAAGCTTTATATTTGACATCATATTCAGGTTACAAGGCTGACATACCTCAGCCCATGATGGTTCCAATTGAGTTGCCCCTGCCAAGTAGAATCCACAGATAAGCATACAAAAATTTCAAACTTATATATTCATAATGCAGCAAACAAACAAACAAGCAGAAAACTGTAGCGCATTACACATTCAAAGGCAGAAACATGGTGAATACATTGTGCATGCATTCTGGAACTTCTCTTATTGTCTAAGGAACTTTAAATCAAAGAGCATTGAAATACAACTAACTGAAAACTGCATCAAGAAACATAAGTGAAGTAGTTAATAGGAACTGTAACTTACGAGTCGCTGCCTTCAATGCACTCCATGCATCCCCAATTTCAAGTAGAATTTGTGCCTTCTGTTCATGCAAGACTGCATTCTCGGGCATCAAATTTAGAGCAGCCTCCCACTTCCCGAGTGCTTCCCGGTATTTCCCATCCTTCAAAAATAGTGAGAGACGAGAATGAATACATCATATCAGGTATGCCAAAATAGAATAATAAACACAAAAAAAGGTGCCACCATTTCTTGTTAATGGAAACTATCAGCGTAGTAATAAACCATATAAAAATAGCTAAGCTCCACCCCACGAGTTTTTCTTTCCCCATTTTACTCTACTTTTTTCCCTGTTAGATTTGCAATTTGTAATAATTCTTTTTAGTGGTTAAAAACATTTTTGCGGTATTCCCTCTCATTGCATTATAATTTAGTAAAATTAAGGGGGGAGAATAGAACATGTCACAATGAAAAAGAAATTAGAATACCACAAATGAAAACAGGGCAAAAATCCCATAATCAATTAATGAAATAGTAAAATTAATCATCAGCAGCACACAATATACATAAAATGGATCATATAAGCCATTTCCTGAGCAGCCAATGAAGATTATATCTTTTTCAACACCTAACATCAATTTATTGGAAATGGGACAGGGAGAAATATAAAAGAAAAAGCAAATAAAGGGAAACAAAGTATATACCTCAGCAAGCATGTTGCCTTGGGCATGGAAAGATTGGGCAAGTCGTTTAGAGTCAGAATCCAAAGAATCAGCAGAGGAGTTCTCATGATTTTGAGAAGCTGCGGTTTCTTCACTCTGCAGCTGGGAATCTGGTTTTCGCTGTTCAAAAGGAAGGTTTGGGTAGTGTGCTATAGCTTCCAGGGACCGCTTCTTGTTGTTCTTGATCTTGTTCTTGTTCCACGTTAGCTTCATCTCTTCTGCAACTCTTCTTTCACTCCCACTTGGAGAATCTACTTTTGTTCTTTCTCAAACTTAGCGGAAACAATAGACCCGATCGAGTCGGATCATTATTTTTCAAAAATCCGAATCCATTTATGATTCATGTTTTAAGCCCAAGTCATGCCTTTTCTTTCCGTTCTAATAATTGATTTTATATTTATTATTATTTTTTAATTAAATTCAAACTTTTAAATAAGAGAATAATGCTTTTTTACTTAAATTCATGTTGATTTTAAAAACTGTATAGAGTTAAATTTTCAAAATATATATTTTAAAATTTTTGAAATTTAAAATTGATAAATATTATTTTAAAATTTTAATAACTTTGTAATTTTATTTTAAAAAATGAAAATTGAGCTTATTTAATCAAAAACTTTAACAACGAACAAAAAGATAATACCAGGTAATGTAATCCTCTATTAACGAGAAAAAAAATTGCAAATACCTGGCAAGCACTTTGTGCATAGGCAACTAGATCATGGATTGAATAAAATCTATTGTTAGACGAAGTTGAGCAGGTACGATTGATTGTATGTCGAAGTTAATTAATTTTTATTAAGATTAAAGATAAAAGAATAAGGATTACAAATTTAAAAACCAATATGTTAAATTTAATCAATAATCAAAAGATTGATAATAAAAAATAGTTTTATATAACATGTAATTTAAGAAAATAAAGACTTATAATAATCTTTTAAAAAAATAATACTCGACCATGTTTTTTGAATTCAAATTCGTCAATTATTAATTATATATTAACAAACATCCATTTCGTTAATATTAAGTCTTGGACGTTTTGATTCATATTGCTCTTATTTATGAATTGAAGTATTGAGGCTTGGTAGTTCAAGTATAAGAAAATTATTTAGACAATTTGCATCTTTATTGAAAAAAAATTTGTTAATTGTTTTTTATTCATACTTTAACCAAACTTAAAAAAAAATTATTGTAGTCAATATCCAATATTCTTATTTTACTTCTATTTAAACTTATAATACTAAAAATAAAACTATAATGCATAAAATATAAATAGTTAAATGCAACATATAAGATTAATAATTTTCTTTTATAAGACTATATATTTAAGATAATTCCCTTTCAACTAAATATAAAACATCAAATATATAAAAAATATATACTCAAGATAATTTTCTCTTATATAATCAAGATTAATAAAAAAAATATACATTGATGAAATGTTAAGTAACTGTGCAACACTATAATTTATAATTTATATAATCATGCTCTTCTAAGCATAATTTTACAAGTGAGAGGCTCTAAGTAAAAGAAATCTTGAGGGGTGGCAGTCGGAGGTGACCCAATTCGGACTGACCAAGAGGCATTAAATGCCATGTGTAGGCTATTGATGGTTAGAAAAGCAATAAAGTAGCCATAGGCCTGAATATATGATGAATTGATTGTGGGAGAAAGACACTAGGCATACTGAAATCGTCAGTTTTAGTTTTTTCTTAAGAGTGATTTATTTATTTTGTTTGTTGTTTCTTATTATTTTTATTTAGGATCCATGGGTATAAGTGTTCATTCTTCTATTTATAATAGTAAAAAATTTAAAATTTATTTAATTTAATTTTTAACTTAAGCTTAACTCAAATGCGTAAAATAAATTGATTTAGTTTTTTTTAAAAAAATAAAGAACGAAAATATGAAGCTAGTAATGATTGACAAATCTCTTATTACAATCATAGAATTTCAGTTTTATTTTTTTAATTTTTATTTTATTTTTTATATTTTTATTTTATTTAATATTTTAAGTTTTTTTTTTGTTGAAATCTTTTTAGATTAAAGATTGTACTTATGATTGATAAAGTCAAACATAATTGTAAATATTTATATTATTTTAATTTTTTAATAAATTTTTTATTGATTCAAATTAATAATTTAAATTTAAATTTAACAGAATTTAATTGTGGTATTTAAATTTAAATAAAGTTATTTTATAAAAAAATTTTGAGTAAATTTAAATAAAAGATAAATTAATTAAAAGTTGAATAATTTCAAAGAATAGGTGCTTGGAATTGTGAAAGTAATAACTAATCATCATGTTTGTTAATTTGAGTTTAGCTCAAGTTAAAAATTTAATTAAATAAATTTTAAATTTTTATCTTATTATAAATAGAGAAAAAAGAATTTATTTTGTTTATTTATATTATTTTATTATAATATAATGCAAATTACTAATCGAATTGAGTTTAAGTATGAAATGTTTTCAAAACTTTTTTATAAGATAATTCAAACTTAATTTTTGTAAAAGAGATAAATTAATATACATATTTTAGAATCAAATAATCAAGTAAGAAAATATTTATATATTTTTGAACACCATAAATTTTTACACTTAAATATTTACTTATTAATAAGTATATCAATAATCTACTTAAATATTTATATTATTTAAATATTTTTCAATTTCATCCCTTAACATCTCAAGTTTGTTCAATTTAATTCATGTTTTATATATTTTATTTAATTTAATCTTTATGACGTAGTAAATTTTTTATTTTAAAAATTTTCTGATCTGTCACGTGACATGTCAATGCTACGTCTGCATTGCCACATCATCATATTATATCACATTATATTGTCACGTCATTAGACTTGTCAATATGGGTCGGCCTCGCCCAACCGGGCCCTAGCCCTTGTGGGCTGAAAAAATATGGGCAGGGTCGGGCCAGCCCATATTTTATACGGGCCAGCCCATATTTTATATGGGCTACAAAATGTTCAACCCAGCCCACCCCTTGTTAGCCCACGGGCCGGGCCAAGCTAGCCCATTTTTTTCAAAAAAAAAATTTTTCCCTTTGGTCCCACTAGTCTCGACTCCCGATTCCCCCTTGCGCCCTACCCCCCTCCCACAGTCCCACGATTCCCGGTCCCCCCTGCGGCCCTGCCCCCCTCCACAGTCCCACGATTCCCGGTTCCCCCTGCGCCATGCCCCCCCCCACAGTCCCACGAGTCCCGATTCCCCCTTGCGGCCCTTGCCTGCCCCCTTCCGGCTCCCACGAGTCCCGATTCCCCCCTGCGGCCCTGCCCCCCCTTCCACAGTCCCACGATTCTCGGTTCCCCCTGCGGCCCTGCCCCCCCTCCCACAGTCCCACGAGTCCCGATTCCCCCCTGCAGCCCTGCCCGCCCCCCTCCGGCTCCCACGAGTCCCGATTTCCCCCTGCGGCCCTGCCCCCCCTCCCACAGTCCCACGATTCTCGGTTCCCCCTGCGGCCCTGCCCCCCCTCCCACAGTCCCACGAGTCCCGATTCCCCCTGCAGCCCTGCCGCCCCCTCCCGGCTCCCACGAGTCCCGATTCCCCCCTGCGGCCCTGCCCCCCCTCCCACAGTCCCACGATTCCCGGTTCCCCCCTGCGGCCCTGCCCCCCTCCCACAGTCCCACGAGTCCCGATTCCCCCTGCGGCCGGCCCGTCCCCATCCAGCTCCCACGAGTCCTTTTGGGTGATTTGATTCTCGATTCCCCCCGCGCCCCCCCACCACGACTTAATTTTTTTGGACCCGTCGGGCTAGCCCGTACCAACCCGGGTCCCGTTTAAGCCCGGTTTTAATATGGGCTTAAATTTTTAAGCCCGGCCGCGTCATATTTTTAAAAAAATGAACTGGCCAGATGGGCCAAGCCCATTTTGACATGTCTACACGTCATCATGTCAGTGTCACGTCAGCGTTGACATCATCACTAATATCATCTTTTTTAGTAGTAAAATTAAATGTCATTAGGAAAATGATGAAATTGAAAAAATTTTCAAAATAAATAAACTAAATTGTTTCGATTTTAAGTATAAAGATTATATTTGACAAAATTAGAGATTATAGGAAGGTCTTTTGACCATTTTTTTTTGTTGTCTCATTAATTGTCTATTTAATGTCAAATGGAAGTTGAATACTCTCAAATATTTATGATGAAAACAACAATGCTTCTGCGCGCCAATCATATAGATATATATTTAAAATCAGAGTAAGTTAAGTAAGAATTCATGATGGGTAACTTACACTAGTATATGTAATTTTTATCACAATGTGGTATACATGATTTTTCTGAATTTCACCCATCTATAGTATTTCTTATCCATGAGCATTAGAAAATGCACCCAACTTATACATAATATTATCAAGTACTGCTTATCAAAGATCACCAAGCTACGACCAGTAGGCAGCCTCATCAGCCGAAGAGGCTTTGTTCAACCTTTCTCTAGGATCAGAACCATGGTAAGTTTTTTTCTTTTAAATCTTCCCAAATCTCCACCAACATCATGACCTCGGTTGTTCCCATGATGGTACTCCCTAAAAATTCCAGAATAAGACATGACAGGAATTTCTTTCAAATTCTCCCCGGAAAAGTAAGATTGCTGGGGGGCCACTAAAGGTTCAATGATAATTTGAGATAGGCGTGGAATGGACTTCATGACTTTGATTAGATATTCAGGACTCTTTTTTTTTTTTGGGTGGGGGGGCTGGGGTCTGGTGGGGTTGTGGGGAGGGGAGGGGTGTGGTGGGATTTGGGTGGGTGGCAGAGAAATGGGAGATCTGCAGTAAGTTACACATACAATTATAAATGGTCAAGCATAGGAGCATCCGAGACAACAAGACGGAGGCTTGTTATCCTATTTATTTTTCCTAAATTTTCACCGTAAGAATATGATTGCTCAGATTGAACCATCCATGAAATGAAAGAAATTGAATGTTGGAGCTGCAATTCTTAGAAGGTGGACGTACTATAAAGCTCATCAGCTGATATTTGTCTGAATCTGCTTGAAAGTAAAACTGTCACTCTCATGAAGACTCATAGCTCTCGAGCAGTAAATTCAAGTGTTGAAATGTTGTTCAGGTCGTCATTTATCAATATTCCAGAACTAAAGCATCAATCGCCCTTTTTTATTTCCTTAGTATTAACTATTAGTTTAGCACAAAACTCTCAAAAAGATTGTGGAGTTTATTATGCTAAAACAGACATGACATTACTTAGTCAGCAACTGAGCATCAAGGACAGTTTTGTTCTACTATTGATGACAATATTTATAGTCAAGACAAACAATGTCAATATATATATATATATAGAGAGAGAGAGAGAGAGAAAGGAGAATGACCAGATATAGGATAGCTGGAATATTCCACTTTTACGCTGTGGATTTGCTGCTTGCATCAATTTCCTTTCCGAGCTTTGACATTTAAGAAACACATGCCGGGCCGGTGAGACATGGGCCCAAATCAGAAATGCGACCGCCAACTGGTTGTTATCCTGCTACATACAACAAAAGATAAAAAAAGTCTTGGTCTGTCCCCACTTGCTAATCAAACCAACACATACCGCATTGAGCCGTCGACTTTGATTATCACTTCGTTAATCATAATACCTTATAAGAGCTATCCTCGACCCTCACTCAGGCGCTCGATTGATTTCCAAGCCTCTTGTCTTTCTTGGTTATGCATTATTCCTCTTAAATGTCCTCTTCAAATACTGGCTAAACATTTACCACATAAATGATGAAGATGGAGCAGAGCCTGGTTGAAGAACGTGGTGGTGGAGCCGAAAAGCAACCAATAATCAAAGTCAAGAAGTGGACCGTAATCCCGCCTAAGAGGAGATCAGTCAAAATGATGATGTTCGATAAACTTGTCAAGTCTGTCTCTTCTGTTTTTCATGCCTGCTGCCATCCTGCTAGCTCCGGAGCAGCATCGACTTCGCAGCCTAAGAATTGTGGTTCCCTCGGAGGGGAAGAGCTAAAGCTGGTGCCTTGTGGGAAGGCCAAGAATATGAGGATCTTCGCTAAAAAGGATCATCTTTCGGCCATTGCTAGCCAGAATGACCTACCTGCCAACTAGCCAATATGTAAAATTAATAGCAACTATATGTATGTGAAATGTGAAATGTGAAATATATGCTATAGGCTATTGCATAGAGTTGTTTTAATATTAGTTCCTCTGGTCCTCCACATATAGGGTAGGAGGCTTATCTATGACGGCTATTCAAGAAGAAGAAAAAGTTGCAGCTAGTTTTGGAGGAGGAAACTGGTACTGGCTACTGGCCCTCAAGACATAAGATGTTGCTGCAAATTCAAATAGGCCACTGTAATAACATCTCCCCTGACTTAATAAGCAGGCAGGACATTACGAAGTTGCTGAAACTTGGGTTTGGAAAAGGAGAAAAAATATCAACGGTGGCATGGCATAGGTTGATGGGGTTCCAATTATGTATTAACAAACATTTTTTATAGCTAGGTTAACAGCACTAAACAGATTGAGTACCCCATCTAGGGTCAACTCCTGGGCATTAAAGCACAGACCTGAAGCTGCTGTCTATATGCTATGTGAAGGAGGAAAGATGAGATCAAATATTCTATGTTTGCAACTATTGCAAGCCAATATGGGAGAAACTACTGCGGAGTGCATACCTCTGACCCCAAAAAGCAGATCCTGGAAGTCGGTTTATAGTGCTTGACTGGGCTACGAAAGTGTTAAGAAGAACATTGTTTTCTTCTCTTCTTCTTAGGCTAGCCTGGACTGGCTATGTCCATCGCACTGTATTTTTCTTCTTTTTTGAAGCCTTTGCAATGTAGTTGAAGCAGATTCTTCCTGTTTTTCTTGGAATGATTAAATGAAATTTCACTTACCCAAAAAAGTGGATCTCTTTCAGTTTCAGTTTCACTTTTCATTTACAGCTCTGCTGTTCCCTGACTGTTTTATGAAACAGCTTAGTCAAATTCCTAATGACTGCAAGGTGGAAAGGAAAGGATTGGGAATTGAGTGCAACGTAAAAAGGCACTCCGGACTAAGGGAAGGTTAAAAACTTTTATCTTGTGATAATGCCACTCAAGGAGTGGATTTGGTATAGAAAGGATTGATGACATTGTCATGACGTGGACAAAAGGATGAAGACTGAAAGGTAGTTTCCCTAATTGTGAAAACCCAAAAAGAAAAAGTTAGAAAGAGGCGTTGATTCAAGAAGAAAATATATATATATATATATATATATATATATATATATATATATAATATGTACATTTCTGTTACAAGAAAAAGAAAAGGAGAAATTAATGGCTTGTTGTGAGGTAGAAGGCATGCATCACATTCACTTGTTATCATTTAAAAATGTAAAGAATTTGAGAAGAAAGCTAAGGCAAATACAATTGATTAAATCTCTTAAATGGGTCACTTTCTATTGGGTTATAGTTAAAGCAGATTAAAGAAATGAGAAAAGCAAGGGGAGAATCTTTTTCAAAGTAATGAATGGCTGAGGGATATCAAATTTCAAGTTTGCTGGCGATTTGTTAAAAGCCCAGGACAGCAGCCCAACTGGCTATACAACCACACCAAAACTCAAGATGTCTCTAATCAAAGTCACATTCTTAATCATGCTATAACTCTTTTTTTCTTTTGGTAACTAACCATGATATCCAGGAATTATATATGTCTAATTATTAGCTCTTTTTCAGATCATAGAGACAAACTTTATGAACGAAACTTTAAAATTGATAGCTGAGTCTTTATAGCTAGCTACACTTAAGAAATCACATGAATCAAAGTGCGGGGCGAATTCATTGAAATTTGAAGCCTATATATGCCAAACTGCTTAAGCAACAAATAATTAGAGTCTTCAACTTATAGTAGACTTTCCAGTGGCTTTATTCATATAGGAAATAGAGGAACCTTCCATCCATAGTCCAAAAGGGCGTCAAAATTCAAAGCTCTAAGATGTCTTTGATGTATAGTTGAATGCGACATTGTATATAAAGAAAGTTGAAGAAGCAGAAGGTCATTTATTTATTTATTTAAAATTATGTATAAAAACCAAAATGGCCCACCATTTGGAGTGTGGACTAGTTGAACTTTGAGGAGAAGAAAAGCAGATTTCTGAATATAAAGGGGTTTTCCACCTTTGGTCTTGGGTCATAGTCATCATATTTCTTGTATTTAATGTGCGATCACCCTTTTGAATTTTGTTCAAAGCCATGACCTTTGCAATTTATCAGGACATTTGGCATTTTGTAACTCTCAAAGTACCAATTATATTTATATCTCCCATGGACATGAATACCATTACTAAAACTTTACTTGCATAAAAATGCTTGGTACATTCACACTCAAGTAATTGGTGATTTGTCCACGTTTTCCCCTCTGATCGACAGGGAATTTGGAAATTGTTGATTAATAAATTACTCAATCTGCATCCCTTTGCCAAAAGCAATAGATTCTTGGACGTACAATTTAGAAATCCTGGATGGAACTTGGCCGAGTGTTGGGAGTCATTGGAGCCAACTATAGCCTTCTCCTTCATCCTTCAAAATATCCTTGGCAAAAGTGATATTCAATCCTAAATCCTGGATACACCCGAATGGATTGCGCCAGTTATAGTTGTTGTCTTTTCTTTAAATGTAATGCAAATTGGCTAGTGGGTCTAGCTGAGATAGATGGAATGATATGGATAGAATATAGGTACATTGTTCTTTGATTTTGATTTTTCATATCTCTCTGTTCTTTAATCAGTAGATGTGCCCCCATTGACCCTGGGTCCCAAACTATATTTAGCTGCATCTTCATGCATATTCTAGGATCAGGAAAACAACTTCAACTGCACAACACTCTCTCTCTGTGGCACGTGATGAGCTATACTTTTCAGCTTTTAATTCAGTTAATTGGCTTTGTTCCTTGAATTTTCTGCACTTCACTAATGACCATTCTCTTCTTTAATGTAAAGAAATGTTTTTCCAATTCTGAACCTTGACGAATAAAGGCCTCAAATTTCATTTCTGATTAGTTGGCATGAATAAACAGATAAAGCTCTTTCTCAAAAGTAATACAGCTGGAGTGCTGGAAAAATTACTTTCGGTAAAAGTGCCAGAGAAGTTAGTGAAGGTGCTAATGACCATAATTCAATTAATTTATATTGGAAAATAAGTGCCTTTCCAGTGTGCTGACTGTCTCAAATATGAAAAACAATCCTCTTATTCCATTGCAATCAGCATCAACATCCATGGTTACTGTTATCCTATTGGTGATTAATTAGAGGCTAGGGCAAGTTGATTTGTTTTGGGTCCCATTTTGGAAATTGGGCAGAAATTTTCTTGCACTTTCCTGATTCCCACTAAAACCCAAGATTAAGACCTAAACTTATGACGTTATTCTGAAAAGCTAAAGTTGGGTGTGTTACACATGCGTGTTCAGCCTCAGGGTTTGAATGAAGGGAAAATTGGACCATAGCGCTGGCTTTCAGTTTCAATGGATGGCGATTTTGTTGCTTTTGATTCTTGACTTTGGACTTGGCATAACTGCTCTTTCTTGGCTTCATTTCCATGAGTGGTGAAAACTTTGGGTTTCTTCAAGACTAATTACTCGGCCCATTCCAATGCTGAAAACGAGTACTCAACGATGCAGATATGGCAAGAACATCAAATCACCTTAACTTTAACCTAACATTAAGAATCAGGAAAGAGAATTCATACGACATATCTATCTCACCTTGGACATGTGAAGATAAAATCGAAAACTTGTAGGCAATGCTCCAAACTGACGCTACAGGGAATGTAATTGGGACTTGAAAGATTCGTGGTAATGCTTGAGAAAGTCTTACTGAGGACCCCCATCAGATCATCACCAAACACCAATCATCGTTCTTCCACCTGTCCTTGGAACACCAGGGTCCAACCTGTTTTTGTGATTAATTTAAAAGCTTGAAGCTACTATTTGTTGTAGATAAACTAAGATTTGCGTGATGGTTACTGTGGAACCAATATCTAAAACCATTTTCAGTCTTTTATTTTATTGGCTTTCCCTAAGCCATGAGTAATGACATGGAAGATCAATGATTCCAAAAAAAATGCTACTCATCATACAGTCTTTAACTAAATCGATCAAATTAATTATTCCAATCGGTGAGGTGATCAATCATTATTTGTTCTCTTTATATGTGCAAAAAAAAAAAAAACACTGATACACCAACTTACATAATTATTCTGCATATAGTACTCCAGCACATTTCAATGATCATTAACTAATTAAGCTAGCTTCAATTAATCTCTAATGTCACCATTACGAGTCAAACTTAAACAAACTAGGGATAATTCTATTTCATGTGGAGAACAAGTTAACAGATATAGACAATAACATGAGAAATATAATATATATATATATATATATTAATTTTTAAAACCAAGTTTTTTGGAGTATATATTTTGCCTTTTTAATAAACTAAACATAGAATGGAGTTTAGGTCATGAACCAAACTGGAATTGACACCGATTGATCTCTCTTTACATGTTCAATTGATGAGCATTTAATTAAAAAATGTTCCAGATAGACTGTTAAGCAATTTGAAGATTATAAATTGAATTTGTTGCAACTTGCAACTTTTTACCCCTTGTCAAGTATGAGGCTTGCTATATCCTCTTGGTAGCCTACATCACTCATTATTCCATCATTTATCAATGTACGCACCAAAAAAGACAGAGACTGATTAATCCAATTTGAAAGGCACATCCCCTTCTTGATTGAATTGCTACTCAATCTACAACCTTATTAACCTCTCGCCTCACATAATTTACCTTAACTAATTCAAATTTTTTCATATAAATTTGAATATCTTTAATCAAAACCTTATTAATCTTCAATCTTGATTAGTCTTTCTCGGTTTCAAGCACTCATCCAAAATTAGTCAAGGATAACTCGGACTATCAAACTATAAAGACTCATAATCTATACACTTTCCCCTATCAATGAATAATTGAGAACTTTGAATTTCTACATCTGAGCGCATCTAAATCTTCCAATACCTTTTCTCTTTCTATCATAAAAGAGAAAAAAAACACTTGTTATATATTGATGGAAAAATTCTTACATTAATTACATATAGTAATTGATGAGCGATTTTGTTAAACAGAGTTAAAAAATACTCGTTAGAAAAGCCTATAAACATTTTAATTTGCACTTTCGTGAAAATTAAGATAAAAATATCTGGATCAAAATTTAGGAATTGTCCACGGAAACAGAATTTGTTCTCAACTAATACATATATAAAAGGAGAAGGTCCTATTAATGTAGCCAAGTAGCTCTTGGGGTGTTTATTCTTTTTCATTTTGTCCAATAAAATATTGGGCACGAGCCGCACGACTGAAACGCTCAATGTTTTTTTAATTATTTGTAATAAAGAGTCAAAATATAGTTTATTCGACCTTGCCCAAAACACAAGAAAAAATGGTCCCGCTGAAAAGGACCAAATTAAGCCTTGGATTTTCAAATGGAAAGGGGAAGAGTGTCACTTTAATGTCTTGGCCACTTTGCGATTTTATCCTTGGAGGCCATGAGAAGCTTGGGGAGTTCTCCCACCTTCAGTTGTTGATTCACTGCTTGATGCAAACAATTCTTTTCTTAAACTATCTCGATGGTGGCACTACTACTATCGGTCTAAACTCACTTTGTTGATGTGAGAAAATTGCAAGTTATTGAAGACTTGGGCATGGTTTTAAATGTATCCAAACATTTCCCAATTCGCATGTGAAACTAACCATAGTTTTAGACTAATCCCCATGGCTTCCCTCTACATTATGGGATGAATGATTCCAAGAAGATGAAATGACAGGAGGAGACAGAAATGAATTAGGAAAAACCATGATTCTGTGATGATTTTGGTGGGGTCTTGGACTGTGGGAAACCTTTTTCAAAAAATGCTAAACTAGTCCTTATGATTTGATATTATCTGTTTCAGGCACTGTCTGACTATGTGTCTGCCACAACCAACCTTTTCGGGTTGAAAGATGTAACACAGAATTTCCTTGACCACTTACTACTTAAAAAAGAAAAGCCAGGTAAAAGGAAAAGAGAGACAAATGATTTGAAACATTCAAAGTTAAGAAAAATAGTGTCTGAAATCAAAGTAGAAAAATGGGGATTTTGAGTACTACTTTGGCGCAAGCCTGCGACTGGGATGAATGTAAAGTTGTAGTTATCATGCACATAAGATCCAAAAGCATGCTGTCTTTCTCAGCGCCTACATCAGCACACCAACTCAGAATCTGCCACGTCTCATGATGCAATTTTTTCTGTGAAAATAATAAAATCCCCCTTGGGGTCCTGAGATGAGAAGTAAGGAAGAGATGGCCATGGAAATGAGAGTGCACCCTGGTCAAGTCATTAGAGAGGCAGGAGGAGCACAAAGAGTCAGGGCAGAAGCAGAGACAAAGTTCAAGGCAAAGAATGGAAGTGTGTTTCCGAAGAAGAAGAAGCTGGTGAAGAAGAGGATGCTTGATTGCGTGGTTAAGTTTTTCTTTTCTCTCTTTTCTTCTTCTAAAGCCTCTCAATCCCAGCAAACCCAAATGCAAAACGTCAGGCATTGTTAGAAAAATAACATCACGTTGGTTACCCATCAATGATCAATGTTACATAACAGAACTTGTTCTGTTCTTGTTGTTTATGTTTCAAGTTTAGGCTCTTACCAATACAGTAACTTATATATTGATGCTGTCTTGAAATGGATTTTCAATGATTGGTGTTTTAGTTTCTTTAATTTGCTCGTAAAGCATTTACCTTCATGCCTGGTAGGGATTTGGACATACAAGGCAGAGAATAGTTCTGTTCTGGATAATTTGATCTTTGCATTTCTGTGCTGATAAAGATTTGCACTCTCCACAGTGGCTTTTTGTTTTTAACTCTTCAGTTCACAACAGTTTTAGAGAAATTCAGATTTGTAATAAAATCAACACAAGTAGCCACCAGAAAAGCAAAAGCATATTTTTTCCCTTTCCTACCTCCATTTGTTCTTTTAGCCGGGCCGGTAAAGGAAGGTTAATTTCATGAAGATATAATTACCAATTCAACTAAGAACCCCCAGAACAGGGAAATCTTTCTCGATTCATTTTTGGTCAAAATTAAAAGTTTTTCTTTGTTACCTTATAATTCATGTTTCAACTTAAAAAAAAAATTGACAAAAAACAGGATATAATCATGTTCATATTCGGCGAGTCTACTAATGGATTTCCAATTGTAACTAATCTGATCTAATCATGTTCATATTCAGTTAATCACCTAAAGACTAAACGGGTCTTTTGCTTTTTCAACCCTTACCACATTGATTGAGATTAAACTAGAGTTATTTATTCTGGTAAATGTTTAGGACTCTCTCTGTCTATTTAGTATTTAATAATTTTTGTCTATATCTGAACTTGGACACTAGAGCAGCAATTATCCAACTGTAAAAGATTGAACCGACCAAGATACAGTTTACAGGCTCAAGTACAGAGCAAGCACTGTCCAGCCGCCTCAAAGTCTGAAGTTGCTAGTTTCAACCTGCAAAAGTTGATTCTCTTTCTGTTCAACTACTTTTCACTGTTTTAACCTGTACACGATTACTGACCAATCCAATGAGCAAAAATTCTGGAATTATCAGGTTTTGAGCACGTACAAGTTCTACATCATCAATCACTGGGTAAAACCAAAATTTACCTTTCTTAGTTAGCCATAGGAACTCTTGTCCATAAAGTTTCAATATAACATAAGTAGCAGAAGATTAAGCGTAACTAAACCTCCCAATTAGATTTGATTTTCAAAAAACTTTAAATCAAACCAAACCAATTGGTTTGGTTATGTTTGTTGGTTAAACAGTATAACAAAGGGGCTTCTGATCACTAGAAAGGAGGTGAGCTCAAACTCATCCAATGGATAGCGGCTTCAGCATCTCATTCTCTCACGTGAAATGAACATTAAGCAGTGCATAATCCTGTCTGTGCAACTTTGATTAATTAAGGTGGGGTTCGGGGAAAACTCGTCAGAGGAGGCTAATAAAATCCCTTTGTCACTTTCAGGGTGCTGGACGGCACTGATGTACCAATATGCTGATGGATTGAAATTTGGAAGCTGGAAAATACTAGATAAAATTTTATTACAACGCAAACCACACATGGATTTTTGTTCTCCTAAGAACGGATGAAATCAAGCGAATATCCGTCCCCAGTCACCAAGCCATCAAAAGGAAATAAACAAGGGCATATAAAAAAACAAACAAAAAGCCAGCGTGACGTATGAGGGTGAAGTCAGCATTAGCAAACGTGGCCTCCACTCACTCAATGGAAGCTTCTAATCAGAGCCCTGATAACAACGTTTTATTCCTAATGTCATTTGTTTGAGGCCAAAAAGGTAAATGCCCTGAGGGGAATTTGAGCCTTCTCTTGCATGCCTAAATAAGGAAGTGAGTAGTGTGAGTCTGGCAAGCAGAAATGGCTGTGGACGGGGGTAACCAGGTTGTAGCTGAGGGAAAGGCAGAGACAGCGCCAAAGTTGGACCAAAAGGAAGGAAGTGTCTATCCTAAGAAGAGGCCGTCGATGTTGAAGATGGTGCTGAAAAGCCTCTTGGAGTGTTTCTGTTCACCTTGTAATTGCAAGGGAAACGTCCCAAAATGTCAAATCCAGTAAGTTGTGTAAGCATCTGAAATTCCCATGTTCCCATACCAAACTTTTAAGTTTATTACAATGTTTCAGGTTTTGATGATTTAAAAGCTTGTATGCTCTATGAGTGGAGTGCCGGATATATGTGCTAATTACATATTCAAGGAACAATAATTCTTGGTGTCTGTGTTTAGCTAGTTCCCTCACTGGGATAGCTCTTCTGTTTTCCTCTCCACCGTCAAGGTGATGAATAAAATCATCAGATTGATTAAGCAAAAACAAAAACAAAACAAAAAATTATGGTAATTAAGTTTAAAACTAAAATGGGCACAAAATTAGACTAAAATTTTGAGAATACTGAAACAGAGGCTTGAAGGAATTAGGAGGTTGCTTTGCTGGCCCTGGGCAGTGGCCTAACCAAACGATCCTCCACGCAGGCTCGGCCCTCGCATCATGAGGGCCCCTATACGACCATGGTCCATAGCTTACCATTAAATCAAGGGACAGATCAATACATCATAGTCCGTCACTTGTTTTTGATCCTAAGGAGTCTGTCTATGACAACTCGTGTTTTGCTGGCCCTTCTTTTCTTTTGTAAATGGAGTTGAAAATGACGGAGTGGCGGCGTTTGCTTTTTCATCCTTATTACTGTTCAGTGTTAAATACTTTTGTCCAACTGGACAGCATCAACATCAGCCGTCATAACTGGCAAATACGAGAGTTAATGATGCCACCGCACAGTCGCAGTGTTTGAGCAACTCCGTGGAATTTTAAGCTCTTTTGTCCTCTTTATTATTAGCATCTTTTTCACTCTTTTAATTTGGTTTATTACGTTATATTGGCTGTTTCTTAAGAAAATTTTAGACATAGCCTTTAGCTGATGAAAAATGTGATCGTGAAGAATTAAATCATTATTGTTACGGTGCAATTAAATAAATTTCTTTGTTCCACCGTTAATAAGAGATGATAAATTCAATGTCCCCAAACGAGGTCTATAACAGTAGAATGATCTAATCGACCCATCTAAATGTTTTAAATCATTGTCGTTATGGTGCAATTAAATAAGTTTGTTTGTTCCACCATTAATAAGAGATGATAAATTCAATGCCCCAAATGTAGTCTGTAACATTAGAATGGCTTAATCGACCCATCTAAATGTTTCACTTGAGCGTATGAACTTGGGGACATTTTTTTTTACACGTATGAAAGACGATGAATCCAACAAAATACATAGAGGAAAGAAAATCTAATCTGCTAGGTTAGGAATCCTCGTGATGCTTGACAGTCCTGCCTGCTGGGACCAAACACTGAAACAGTTAAGGAAAGTGACATGGAGGTACCTGATGGGACCACCCTTAGGACCATGGGAATATTAGTGGCCATACCATGCCTCATCTTTCAATCAATGTGAATTGATTTTCAGAGTCAACCTAGACATGTAACACATGGAAACGATCAAACCTAAAGAAAAGTATTTGCATAATTTTCCTCCTACTTATGAGAATATTTAATCCAAACAAGTTTCTCCTCTAGCTTATAATGAGGGGAAATAATAACTTTCAACACATATTTCTTCATTTTCTTTTTGTCTACTTTCCAAAATGAAATACTTCCATTTTTCATGTTTTATACTTGGAGATCCTTTGTAACTTAAATATTGCCAGATTTTATTTCAACTCAGACGACGCTACCTATATATTATAATAATAATAATAATTGTATAGTTCATTTTACTCTTTTATCATGCACCATTTGTTCTAGTCCATGTCAAATCTCTCCTGACTATTGATTAAGTCTAGGTCCATATCTTGAAATTAGTTGGTAGATTTCTTTCATACGGAAAACGGTTGAAGAAAAGTTTTTAATACATTAAGATATATTTTCGGTATACACATTAAGAGACAAGATTTCTCATTCATAAATATCATCCCATCCGATTAAAGATTTGTCCAAAGATATTTACTTATTTGTTTTGTCAAAATAAATTATACTTAAGTCGCTAAAATAGTGTATTTTCAACCTTTTAGTGTAAAGTAACTAATTACCTTTTTGGAGATGAAATCTATGACATATACAATTGAGTTTCGATGAACTTAGTTAAAGGAAAGTGGGAAAAGAAAGACATCAGGTCACATAAAATTACATAATAAGAAAAGGAAAAAAAAAGTTAAGAAGAGATAAAATTTAAAAAGCTTTTTCAAAACACTTTAAAAAAACATTTTGATCTTTTTTGTTTCAAAATGATATTTTGAATCCCTTAACTGTTAACACTATTAGTCAACAGTTAAAAAAAATTATGCTCAATAATACATAAATATTTTAAGACACAAATGTCCTCTTTAAAAAAACCTGCTCATATTTTCTTCTAAAACATAATAAAATTCATTTTGATATTTAATCAAATTCAATATTTGACAAAAAGAAAAAAAAACTTAAAACTTAATAAAATTTTAGAACGACATTTGTGAATGTGGTAATTTGTCTCACTTTGATACTTAATAAAGTTTAATATTTGGCAAAGAAAATAAAAACTAAAAACTTTTTTATGTGTAGTAATCAAGTCAAAATATTTTTTATATTTATGTCTTAAAATATTTATGTAGTATTAGGTCTAAATTTGTTTAATCATTGACTATCGGTATTAACAGTTAAAGGACTAAAGATATTATTTTAAAATAAAAAAGACTAAAGTATCCTTTTAAAATATTTTAAGGAAGGGTTTTAGATTTTACAAATTTATCTATCTATTTATTATATATTCCTTCTTTTGTTTAAGAAACTTTAATATCCTTACCTTCACCAGGCATGGAAGCACTTCCAATCCAACTCAACATCAAAGTCATGGATGAAAGCTTGGATATTGAAGATGTTGAAGAAATAAAGAGAGACATCCAAATTGGTTTGCTTTGTACTCAGGCAAAATCAATCTGTGTGTTGGGGATTGAAAACATGCTAAGACGGATTATACATGGCAAAATATTAAAAAATTTTCATCCCCTAAGCCATAGATCACTTTAGTATTGAAACTAATTTGGAAAAATTACAAGAGAAAGATTTTGACATATAACTTAAAGTTTGATGCCTACTTTCATTGGATAGAGTCCTCCTTGGTTTTTCTCCTCTTGTATATCAATAAGGAATTATCAAATCATAGTAACACAATTGTCCTACTTCTAATGGTGACTCACACAGTGATTTGTCGAAATCTCTTCACTAAGAGTGAGTGAATCTCCTAAAGTTTGTGCTAGCAAGCTCTCAATTTTGAGCTCTCTTACATTTCTCTCATGTGTTGAGTAAATGTGTTGAGATAGTTGTGATCCTATCTCAACACATAAGAGACTAAATTCAAAACTCTTCTGTATGTTTAAGGAGTGGTTAAAGGATCGTTTTATAGAATGAATTGACATACTTAATGTCCCATAAGAATTAAAAAATATCTTACGCTAAATGGGCCTAATTGGACTTTTATTTAATTAAATAACTTTAATTAACTTTCAGACTTATGTGTAACTTGCCCTAGTTGTATTAAAACACATAAATCAAGTCCAAAAATAAGGCCTAAGGGATTAATTCATGTTGGGCCAATATCCTTAGCCTAACCAATAGAAATCATAAATCCCATGCTTATCGGATTTTGTCGATTTCTCCTTTGCTTTATACTCCATCAAATCGTATTGGATTTAGCTCAATACTTAATCGAATTAAGCCTCTATGAAATTAATTAGATCATATCCAATTGAACTCAAATTAATTTCAACAATTCACTGTATGTGTGTGACCCATTATGTTTCTAATTATGTTGGCAATGAGTATAATTATCATCGTAAATTATATTTAGAATTAGATTAATCAAATCTTATTTAATTAATCCTCAATTCTGTAATTGATCCATTTATATTTATAGACCAAGATTGGTGTCTAGCAACACATCATGGCTCTCAATTATTAGAAAGGTCAATGTGGTTTGACCAACCTAGTCAATGCATAGTTTATATATGTAATTCAATCACATTATCATGTATCTAGAAATGAGTAAAGAGTATGGTTTAGTATTTACTCTTTATGTCTTTACATGTTTGCTATTGACCTTGAAATTTACTTAATAAAGATTCCATGAAAACTCAGTTTTCTTGAATCCTCATTATACCTTGGCCAAGGATTTGCATAAGAGTAAATACAAGTCAACTAGTCTACGAAATATTTCTCGTTGCTTATCACATAGGGTGATGATAACTTTCTGGACAATTCATATACCTCTATACAATTCATGCTAAACCCAACAACATCCGTTTTAGGCATCTTTGATTAAGACCCAAAAAGACAAAATCAAAGTATAACACTCCTTATACAAGATAACAATGGTGTCACAAGTCTAAGGATCATTTACACAATTGTCACTAAAGAATTATCTCTATAAACACTTGAGTGAAATACCAAATAAAATTTTCTTTTTAGGTCATATTCAAGGAACTTGTTCTAGCTTGAACAAGCACCCACATTTTTATTCTAAGTATCCCTACACTATCAATCTAAGAGATCAATTGCCCACCAATGCAAGGATCATAGCATGTGTTGGTGTTTAAGCATTGTAGATACCCTGTCTCAATAATACAATGGCTAAGAACATTTAGGATATATGCTTTGATGTACAAGAATATCATAATTGTAACTCTTTACAATCTCTTTGCAAAGCATGAGTTTATCTAAGGGCTTTTATCCTATAAGTGAATAGCAAACTATTTCATATGCATTGGCTTATTGATAAAGTGAATATATCAATATTTATTAATAAAAGGATAAAAGAATATATAAAATATAAAAAACAAAGTATATCTCTAATCCAATTCAATTGGCTTTTAGGGCATACACTTACACTGCGTCCTAGCATGACTAAAGTGCTTCAAATGCTAAGACATAAAGACATGAAATTGCTTGCACCAACAAAACATCCATTTTTGGATGAATGTGTAGAATTATCATCTTTATTTGCCTTTATTCCAAGAAAATCTCAAATCTCAAATGCTAAATTCAATTGTTTCGAGCACATATCTAAAGAATTACAGATGTAGCTTGTCAACTAAATAAGTGTAAATATTATAATTCTAAAACTTTGTTCCTATGCTCTTATAATTCTAAACCATTCTATAAACAAATGACAAACAGTCCATAACATCTCTTATTACTTTATATGTTAAATTTAACTGTTAATAGCCAACTATCCATTTTCTTTATACATTAATGTTATTCCTTGAACTTAAATTCCAAAATCCAAACTAAAAGAATCAACGATAAAGCAATTAATTGGGAAGCTCTAATATCTACATCCAAGCAAAGCAAGAAAAAATAGAGGTACAAAGGTTTTAATTTTCATTTAACATAGCAAAATTCTCCAAGAAATGAATGGATACACTTAGGGACAAACTTTGAAAATTTTCTAAGTGGTATCATTATAATTAAAAAATATAAATATGATAAAATCCATAAACTAGAAGTTTTAACAGTAAATTAAAAAAAATGTAGATTGAGTACATTCATTTAATACTTCAAAGTAAGAATATATAAGATAACTATAATTGTTCATGACGATTTTTCATATTTTTGAAAATAGTGTATGATAGCATTAGTAGAAACACTATAAAATACATCTTTTTCAGTATCTATCCCCAAACAATCATTCATCAACTCGTCACTCAATTGATTACGTAGTCTATGTTTTTTAAATTTCATTGCTGAAAAGGCTTTTTCAACTGATGCTATTACAACTAGTAAGATCAATCAAGTTTCACTAGCAAATAAACTAATGGATACATAGTATATTTATTTGTCTACTAAATAATCAAAAAATATATCTATAAATAAATGAAAAAAGACTCATAATTTCAAGATATTATTTAACATGCAATAATATTTTCTATTAGTTAGATTATAATTATGAACCCAAACTAACAAATTAATTAAAAAAAATTCAGATATGAAGTATTTAAAACCTTAATTTGGATTGAAAATTACTTACACTTGATGCCTAAATGAGTTATTTTAAGAGAGTGAAAAACACAGCCAAGGATCAAGAAGAGGAAGTGTCACTACATGTTTTAAGAGTTGGACTTGAATTTTTGAAAAG
>NW_018397260.1:3538776-3635796 GCF_002168275.2 Theobroma umbraticum | reverse complement strand
TAGACTTTGACTGTTTTAATAAACTCTTAAATTATAGTAAGAAATTTTTTTGTCTTTCCATGTAGGATTTAAATATTGATCTCCCAATTTAGGATTTTTAACCCAACTTCATTAAACCAATAGAATTAACAGCTTTCACTAAGCTTGTGCAAGGTGAGCTTCTAACCTACGCTCTAATTCCTTGCAATAAGTCTTAGAGTACTTCTCACACTTTCATTGTAGAAGAAAGTAAATAACAAGTAAATTTTTTTATAAAAGTAATATAAGAAAGTAAATATTTTTTTGTAAATGAGTGTGTCATGTGACACCACTTCAATGTAGTTAGGCTTGCCCCTAGATACACTTCAAAATCACCATTTATCGACAAAGATCATAATAATTTCAATAAAATAAATAAATAGAGAAAGAGCTTGTGGCAAGGGTTTTACAATAATCTTTATTATCAGACCCAAAAAGATCTCTTTCTTCTTCTTCATATCTGTAATATACCCTTTTCACTATTATTATTGTAAATAATTATTGATATTAATATTGACTACTTTTTCTCTATTTTCTTTTTCTTCTATGCTGCTTGCGCTTCCACTTGCATTGTTGGTCTCACCGCCATTGTTACCGTTGGATGAAGAAAAAGTCAAAGATGATGATGATGAATTAGATATGGTTAAATTTAATGATGAGTGGTGGGTAAACCCACCAAAGTAAGGACTTTAAGCCCAAATTTGGAGAGGTCTTATAATTTTATGATAATAATGTAATAATATAATTAATTATATTTAAAATATATACAAAAATTAAGATAATTAATAAAATATCTACTTATTATCTCATATCTAATAAATATCTCTTTTCTCTCACTTCCATACTTCTATTAATTCTCAACCATTTATCTCATTTCTCATTAAAAATATATAAAAGTCAAGATAATTAATAAAATAACATATTTTTACGCTTCTTTACCTAATAAATTTTAATTTTTTATCACTTTCCAATTCACTATGCTATTAATTTTCAACTATTTCTCATATTCACAATCAATTAAGAATAATATATATTTAATAATCTCTAACAACTTTTTTTTTCTAAGTATAAAATCATTTTTTTTCTATTTATAATATCCATTATGAATTCTTCTTCTCTCATTTGCTCTTCCTTAATTTCAATAAAAAACGACCTCATTTTCTTAATTTTAATAAAAAAAAGTCTCATTTAAACATTTAGTTTTATGTTTTTGAGATAATTGAGCTGCCCCTTGATAAATTTGTAAAGTTTGTCCAAGGCCAAAGAGAGGAGTTTTGTAAATAGTAGGGACTAACAATTAAGAGAGAAGAGAAATCAAGATTTAAGACTCCTTTTGACACACTAGCTCTTGAACTATCAATAAAATCCACTTTTTTAATTAAAAAAAAAAAAACAGAGGAGAGGAGCATTTGCCTTTGCGTTTGAGGATTTTAAGGGATTTCAAAATATTAGACAGATGGCATCATTTCAGACATGGGGGAAGAAAGGAACGTAGAATGGTGGCAGAAAGAGAGGATTTGTATTACTCAAAAGGGTGAGGAATTTGGTGAAGCCATGAGGAAAAATGTTGAATGGCCGTACACAATGCGGCTGCCAAAGGGGGCCCAAAGGGATTCGGAATTTGCGTTGTCTGGTTTTTGATCTTGAAAGGAAGAAGGCAAAAGAGTAGACATTGACACGCAAAAAGGACCACAGCGAAACATCCCCACCCACCATCTAAGTTGCAATGAAATGGTCACAAGCACTCCCCATTTTAATGCACCAAAAAAATTCTCGTCTAAAGAGAGAGATGGCCATGAAGATGTTCCCGGAGGAAGCCGAAAGGAGGCCAGGAATGGCGGTGAATCCTGGTGAACAAGTGAGCAATGTGAAGACAGAGGCAAGGTTCAAGCAAAAGAAAGGAAGCCTATTTCCAAAGAAGAGAAGATCAGTGAAGAAGATGATGCTGGATTGGATGATCAAGTCTTTCTTCTCTCATCAATCTGCCAGAAGCGCCAGCGACTGAGGCACTGAGCACCTGATATTCCCATGCCCAGCTGTCCACACCATCATCAACCTCTTGTATAGTATTACAGTTAACAAAACTAGCTGCTTTTTGTCTTTTCCTTTTTTTTATTATTTGTTTATGTTTACTTGTAAGAATGAGGTTGATGCTTTCAGGCTTTTACGTAGCAGCTTAAGCTTTTATCTGATTCTGTCTTAAAATGGGTTTTTGTTTCAATTAGACATATTTTTCAATGGTATAGCTCCTCTCTTTTTGACTTTGTACTGGGCGCTTCTAATTCACCGAATTTTAAGCTTTTTGTGGAGCAGTTGGGTTCCCTTTTTTGTTTTTGGAAGGGACTTGAAGTATAATCCAATTCTTAAACCCAAACATTGAAGCTGGAAAGATTGGTGAAGTTCAGATTTTGCCAAGTTTTTTGTTTGAAACATATTTTTTGGTGGGAAACAGGGGAGGTTAATGGCGAGCCTGTTTCTCGTCGACCTCCCTGCTAGGCCGTAAGGCACGAACATTACAACGGCCGTCGTTCCTTACCACAAGATTTCGGTGGTGCTCATACAAGCACGGCGGGGTAACGGCTGGGTGGCGTCGACTTCTATTCCTGCCACAGGGGATGCAGGGGTGCGTGCCGCTCACATAGGGAACCTGTTTTTCTTTATTCAATCTAAAAGAGACTTTTTAATTGTTGACTAAATTAAAAGAAAAACCAGAATAAGTCCTACAACCTTATATTTCTTCATTTTCAAATAAAATATCAAAGTGAAGTAGAGTATAATTTTTAGTACATGCTAAAGTGTATGATCTCATTAAACATTTAACTCAATCATTAATATATCATCTCATATTTAAATATTAAATTCCAATCTCTCTTTCTCTAAATAAAAAAAAAAATAACAACAATCAACCAATTTTCTGATTTCCTATATTGGAAGCTTGTATATGGCAATAGGGACATATTTTAAAAAAGGTTAGAAAAAAATTAATATATTCCTTTTATTATTGAAGAGAGGGTTTAAATATAATCTTTTAAGTTAAATAATAAATATAGATTATTGAATTACATATTAAAAAATAAAATCTATAGGATGACGTGACATGTAGTGATAAAAAAGGGCAAACTCAATGAACCAATGGTTTTGTACTTGAAATTTGGTTAGTTTTGGTGTTCTAATGCATGTCAAGTAATGTGTAGCCATTGAAGCCATGATTTTCTTCAAGTCTTCGGATGAACCCCATAAATTTGCACGAGGTTGGACCACTGGTGCGCCTATCACATCACCTTTTTAATGGAAAACCTAACCTTAACGACATTTTTAAATTTTGGGAATTCCTCTTGCCGTGCTTTGATTGATGATGGTGATGATATTGATAAGAACATTTCATATGAATTTTTTTTGAAAGCAAAGGTATCAAGTTTATTCATAGTGCAGGACATGAACCCCTCCTTCCTACACATTAAGCAGAAAATCTTGGTTCATATATCAGTCCATTTTATCTGATATATTTCCAAAAACCTCCTCAAAAGATCAAAGAAAAACATCTACAGTACACATCACCAATCCAAAAAAATAAAAGCAACCCCAAAGAAAGTCTCAATCAAAACAAAACTGAGGGTTAGCCATAGTTGAACCTCACTTCCACAATCAAGATTACAAAGGGAATTTAGTACCTTCTCAATATCTCATTTTGAAGATGGATGGCAGCTTTGGCAAGTGAATCGGCTTCTTGGTTAGCCTCTCTCGGTGAATATCTGATTTCCCATTCTGTACATAACTCCTTAAACCTTTCAATCTGATTCATCCAAAATCTTAGTCTCCAAGGCGCACTCGCAGGATCTTTAATCCATCTAACAATATTGCACGCGTCACTTTCAATCAACAAGGAATGGTTATCTTTCCATCTCGATGCTGAGAAGATCAAGAAAGCCTCCTTCACAGCAAGAACTTTCGCAGTAGTAGAGTTGGCAATACCAATCGGTTTGGAGAAGGTAATTAACGCCTTTCCCTTCTCATTCCTCAAATACCCCAATTCCAGCAGGTCCCTGACATCCTTGAGCGCTCCGTCCACATTAAACTTCAGTTGCCCTAGCTTGGTTTTTTCCCATGTAGCGCCTTTTCTCTCTCTTTTGTTTTCTTTTTACCACACATCCAACTTCAGGAAACTGAAAGTAGTCAAAAACGAAGGATACTCATTGGCCATTTAGCATTAGCCCAAGAGGCCACTCTTATCTTTGAGATCTCCCAAATTGTGTACTATCCCAATCTTTACCATTGAAAACAACATCATTCGGCATTTCCAAATTGTCCAAAACAACCGCAAAATAGCTCATTCGCCATATCCTCTCATCTGCTTTTCCGGATAACAGTTATTCCAAGAATCAAAAAACAGTTTAACATTACCGGGAACACTCCATTGATAGCCAAATAATTCACACCACCTAACCCACACCTTCCATGTTTCAGAGCAGAAAATAAACAAGTGATTGACAGATTCACTTTCTTTATTAACAGCACAAGTACTTTGATTATCCTGAATCAGTCCCCTACTTACCAGTTCTTCCTTCATCTCATCATTATTAACAATGACTAATTAATATATACAGTAGCACTAGTTATTACTGTGCATGCCATGTTTTATTTCAATGTAACTTGGGAGGTAGTTGGCCATGAACGCAGCAACTTGATTATGTTAAGAGTATTGCTATTTTTTTTACAGGTTTTCTTTGGTTTAAAGTTGCTTTTCTTTACTCTATTAACTACTGAACACAGCTTCCGAATGCTAATGGAACTATACAAGTAGCTTAAACTTGGAATTCGGGCATGATCTCGGCAAAGGTTAGCTTGGAAATCCTTCAATGTCAAGTCGGCCATCGATGTTCCTCTTGTCTTGCTTGACCTTTTAAAGCCATATTTAACTGTTATTTTGGGGCTCTCGCTGTCGAAATTGTTCAGATTATCATGCTTGGGATTGATGATGATGCTTGGAATTTCATGCCTTGAAAAAGAAATGAACATAATCACCAGGGCCGGCCCCTGGGAAAAGCCACCCAAGCAAGGGCTTTTTAAGCCCCCAAATTAGATAGGTCTTATAATTTTATAATAAAATTTATTATATTAAAAATATATAAAAATAAAAAATAATTAATACAATTAATTGTTTTCTCACTTCTTTTAATTATATATCTAATAAATCTCAATTTTCTATAACTTTTTAATTTTTAGAATACTATATTATTTTCAATCAACTAACGGTCATATATATTTAATCATCTCCAATAATTGTTATTTTTTCACTTATTTCTCCTATTTCCAATCAACATATTTAATAATTTCTAACAACTATTTTTTTCTCATATATAAAAAACTAATTATTTCTTTTTCAATGTATAATATTTACTCTTGAATTCTTCTTTTCTCATTTGCTCTTTCTTCCTTCTTCCTTTAACTTTAATTTTTCTCCAAAGAATATATAAAAGTCCGTTATGTTATTATCTTCATAAAGTCGTGAACTTCATTTGCGGTTTACAATAAGCATTCAACAATTATGTACTATTGTTCTAATATTTACAGACTATTTTACTTTAATTTTTAATTTATATTATATTATTATATATTTTTTACTTGATGTAATAGTTGATTTATTTGAATTAAAAATTTTGATTGTTGATTTTGTATTAGCCATTTAAAAAATATAAAAATTTTACATCTCAAAAAGTTAAAAAAATAAAAATTTAATAAGTTTTTTAATTTCAACAAAAGAAGAATTCATTGAATATTTTATTTTAAGCCTTTAAATTTATTGAACCGCCCTGATAATCACCAACGTAATTTCTTCCAAATCAGATATCTGGAGCTTCTAATATAGATCTAATCATCACTTAATATCTTGGAAGAGGTCTTCAATTAATCCTCTATATCATGATAATGAGTAATATATAGTAGTAATTACTATATATATATGCGTGCAGCTACAACAAAGCTGGCTTTGTCTTTGCTAATTATTTCAGTATGATTGGGGGATGTGGTCATTAATTATTGTGGTCTTTTTAGCTTTTATGGCCATTGAACCAACCTTAATCTTCACTTATTGTCTAACTTGAGAGATTGCTTTTGTCTCTTGCTTCTTTATATATATATAAGCGTCCCTTTATACGGGGGGCCATGGCCTGCTCAAAATTTTTGAAATTTTTTATATATTTTATTTATTTTTAAATAATTTTTTTAAATAATTTTTATTAAATAATTAATATAATTAAAAATAATATAATGATTTTACAAATTTTATTTAATTTTATTCAAATTTTTAATTTTTTTAATTTTTTAAATTTCACTATCCATATTTCTCTCTTTTCTTTTCTGTCCTTGTGAAATTATAAAAAAAAGTAAAATTTTTATTTAATTTATTTATATTATTATTATTTATTTATTTTACTTCTATTCTATTTGCTCATATATTTTAAGTTTCTAGAAATTTTCTCTTTTAAATTTTTACGAATCATCAACTATATATTTTTTTGTTATATAGGTTATATCTCCTAATTGTCATGATTTTTTATTTTTTGTTATATGAATTTTATTTTTAATAATTTTAATTTTTAAAAATTAAAAAATTATTATATATGTAATTTTCAAATATTAGTTCTAGTGTTACATTATTGGTTATTGTTTAAATTTTCACTAAAATAGTATTTTATTAATCCTAGTTATATAAGAAAAAATTATTTTGAGTATATGTTTTTAATGTGTTTTACGTTTTATATTTAGTTGAAAGGAAAATATCTTGAGTATAAGAAAAAATTATTAGTTATGTTTATTGTATTTAACTATTTATATTTTATGCATTATAGTTTAATATTTAGTATTATAAACTTAAATATAATAAAATAAGAATATTAAATGTTAACTACATTAATTTTTTAGTCATTTATATTAAAAAAGGTAAAACTTTAAAATAAAATGGATGATAAGCTTTTTACAAATAATTTAGTTGCTTATATTAAAAAAGATATTGTCATTGTCGAATAAAATTTTTTTAAAACACTATTATAAGTTTTTTTTATTTTTTTATTTATATATTATATAAAATTATTATCTATTATAAATTTTTAATTATTAATGATTAAATTTAGTATATTAATTTTAAAAATTTTTAACTTTTATTTTTTTTATTTTAACTCTTTTAATAAAAATTGACTAGTTCTACCTACCTCTCTCTCTCTCTCTCTCTCTCTCTCTCTCTATATATATATATATATATATATATATACACACACACATATATATAATTTGGCTTCCGGAACTGACGTGAAAGAGCAGCACTGCTACTCCTCTTGACAAATTTAGTCCAGCCGGAATGTACACAGTTTCTTTTGACAAATTTGCTTTGCTTTTTCTGTCTTCAATTAACTAGTGATTGAATCTAATAATTAAGCTGTTAGTTATTTAGTTCACAATTCGCTCTAGGTTTGGTGCCAAAGGGAACTTCCAAGAAGCTTCGTTTAACATGTTACCGGGACAAGCTGCTCCATCAAGGAAAATGCTGAAACAGAGAAAAGGTCCAAGTGCATGCCCTTGACTCTTCCTTTCAATAATTAAATGATGTTACATTAATCTCGTTTGGTTCACACTTGATTTCCAAATGCAAATGTAAATGAGAAAATATCGTTCCTCAATTAAAGATGCCTTCCTAGTTTGATGCTAGCAACCCTAGGCCACTCTAATTTCCAACACCAATTTGATTGAAACAGCCTTTTTTCCTGTTTGTATTTTTTTTTTAATTCTAGTATTAATAAATTTATCACACAACATATGAATAGTTGATTGTATAAAGAACAAAATTTCGATCAATTACAAAGTACCATGTGTCTTTGAAACTTCTTTTTAATTAATTAATTAATTGAAAAATGTTCAAGTAAATAATATATCACCATGTGAGATTATTGGCATGATCATTTAAGGCAGTTATATAATTAATTTTTAGTTAATTTAAGACAAACACACATAAGTTTGGTCAATCAAATTTCTAAAGACTTAAAGATCATGTGATTAAATTTCATCTATGAGTTATTATTTCTAATTAAATTAAAATAAGATAAAGATAAAATTAAAATAATTAAGTTCTTTTAGAATTGAAAATAGTGGATTATAATCCGCTGTTATGTCATTCTATAGTGAATCGAACAGATATCTCCATTACTTGTTTTTAACAGTGGAGAGGATGCTCATCTAAACTTTCGAGAATATATTTGGAATATATGAGAAAATATAAAAGGAAGAGAGGAAACCGTAGACTTTAATCCTCTCAGAGATGGACAGAAACTGTTTCATGGTGTCTAAATGTTGTTGGCATAATTAAATCCAAATATATTTATTTATGTTGATAAAACCTTGTAAAATATATAATTTACAAAAATAATATCTCTCTCTCTATATATATTTCGTAAGAAGAATCAATGAAAGCATTGTGATTACATAACATGATAAGAATTATAGTTCTTGTTAATTAGCCCGGATATTGACAATTGATTTGCCTAATATGTTCAAAGTAATAGATAAAGAAAATAGTATCATTATTATAAAAATTCAAAGCTTAGTAAGTCCAATCAATAACGTCTGCGATAGCCATATGTAATAATGCATATTTTATATATATACATCTCACGTGTGTATTGATTATTTCGGTGGAGAGAGGCTGGGTGTTATCTTAATATATTCTATATTGACGATCTTTTGTCAAAGATTGATAGACTATTTGAGCCCAAACAGGCCCCCTCTTAGTCATAAGTATCACTTTCAGTCACTTGGTCAACTTCTTTTGATACCGAGTTAAGTAGGATCACCAGGCTTTCTTTTTAATCTATCAAAGATGATGATACCATGGGAGACTGGGAAGAGGGACAGCAGTAACTTTCCCAACTCTCCCAGCTGGAAAGTTGATAGGGTGAGAACCAGCATTAATACTATATACCACCAGCTAGCTAGCCTCAATGTTCAATTGTTTTAACCCAACACAAACTGTAAATTACTGAACCAACACCACCAAAATCGAGGTTAATCAGACTCAGAGCTGATTCAAATTGGATAGTAGAATCCGAATCCTTAGTTTTGGGGCATATAAGAGATGGAACCAAAACAATTTAACAAGTCTACTTAATTTGAGTCAGTCCCAAAAACAAAAGAAGCAGCTGCCCTTTTAGGTTTCCTAACAGGGGGCAAGGAAGAAAGACCAACATCTACCAAAATAGAAAATAACATTATATAATTATAGACTTGCGTCTCCTGGTCCTTGGTTGAAAATTCCATGACCATTTTAGTCAAGGTGTCTAAAAACGAATGGAGGTTTTCAGGATTAAGGATATCCAAGCTACTCAACAAATTTCTGATGTTATCTAATATTAATATTGTTGTTGTCAGATTGATACCAATTAGGGTGTATCAGCATATGTATATATTCACTAAGAACAAATATATTAAAATCGCAAAGATACCAAAATTAATCCATGAAATTATATATGGTTCAAGATATATTTTCATCCGTAGCAGTCACCAGCAAATGTCTTAGATTGACTAGGTTTTTTCACCATGGGTATTGGAGTTTAGATCATGAATCAAGTTGAAAGTGAAATTGTCTAACTCGTCCTCCTCTATTTTTTTCATGTGCATTTATTTCGTATCTGCCGTAGTGTTACTAGTACTTTATATAAAGACAAATTTCTAATTTCTCCTTCCCTCTGTTCTACAAGGACAGAAAGTAGAAAGTGTAAAAATACGTGTGCTGTAATTGACCACTAATTTATAATTTCCATGACTTTCTGCCTATGCACATAATATATACAATGCATCTTAGTTGAGCCACTCTGCCTTTTTGTTGGAAAGGAGGTGGATATGCATTAGTTAATTAAATGGTGCTCACTCAGTCATTTTATCTTTCAATACAATCTTCCTCAATCATTAATTCTTATTAACTTGACTAATTAACCTTTTGTTTAAAATGGTATTTAGCTTTCTGATACAGTGTTGTTTAATCTACTTTCCCAGGTTAGTTGCTTTGATATCCCACCTTTCCTTAGTGATGTCATTCTGTTCAAAGTAATTTCCATGACATACACTAACTCAAAAACCACATTTAATAAATTTCAAGCTGGGGAAAGAAAATTAAAAAAAACACTCACACAATTCTTTTGAAAAGGAAACTCAGAATTGTTAGTCACTTCCGGGCCACTTCCAACCATCCACTACCCAATGATCTAATCAAACCATAGTCCATTTCTTTCAGTCACAAACAGACCGTTTGAAATTGTCAATTCTCTTTTAAAATATATGTAACTAACTATTAAGAAATTCAATCTAAACCGTTGCGGAAGAATCAATTTTTTCTTTTTACTATTAAAAAAAATTGTAAATTTCCCCTAAAAGGAAATATCCGTGAAGTCCTCTGATTTGGGAAATGCCTAAGAAGCTTCTGCAGTACATAACGAAAAGGTGCCAGTTTGATGAGCATAACGCAATGCACATGGTGAAATGTCATTGTTGAGTTAACAGTGAATGAGAAAATTTGTTATTTTCTGGAAAACAATAGGGCAATGGCAATGGGCCAAGTGGTCCTATGAAAAAATAGCTATTTAGAAGTAATTTTATGTGGAGAAAAATAATTTTGCTTCTCTTTGCTTGTATACATGGTTACAATGCTAAGCCGTTTGGATAAGAGGACAAGTTTAAAAGTTGGGATTACATTGTGATCAATTTGTATTTTAATTTTACAACTAATTACAAGTTTGTTTTGTTACAATTAATTTGTGCTTGACAAGCGTTTGTGCTTAATTATATCGATTTAGGTCTTCATGTAGCAACCCACTTTTATGCTGTGGTGCTTATACATTTTTACGTTTAATGCTTAGGTTTACCTGTTGTCCTTCGTGTTGATTGTAATATGCTGTTATTAGTGCTTTTCAGCCTTTTGATTTCGGTATGTTGATTTTGTCAAGTGCCGATCAACATCATTGCAGCTTGACTGTCCAATGTGCCCCCGCAAGACTGAAAAACCATTGGAGATGCCAATCTTGGATATAGGAAGAGAATGAAATCTAGACTTTGGCCATGTTGCGAGAGGAAGCTAAGCATCATTGTTAATGAAATGGCCATGAAAGAGGGTGCCTTTTAAGTTTCTGAGCAATCTTTTTAAGGCTGTTAACAATGTTGAGTTGGTTTGTGCACACGTTGAGATAGTTTGTTTGACAACAAAGTTGATATCTGGTCTCCTGAGGGGCAAATACTGGAAGGCACCAACTGTTTTCCTAAATTTAGTTTCAAAGTGACTGAAGTTAGACATATGGGTGCTGGATATTTTTGCACCAGTCATGTCGGTTCTATATATGAAGCATATCACTCATGTTTCTATTTTAAGAGAAATAGGCCTTTACTATGAGTGATGACTTCAACACCTAAGAAGTAGTTTTAAGTTTTTCATGTCCTGGAGAGAGAACTTGCCAGACAAGACTTATAAACTGAGACAGAAAGAAACATCATTGCTTGTTAAAATTATAATATTTCTGTGTAATCAAGACCTGATCTTTGTTTAAACCCTGTAGCCAATAATCAAACCTTATATCTTGACATTAAACCATCAATGTTTCTTTTGGTCTTGAATATGCATTTGCACCCTACATTATTATTCTAGTTATAGGTTTAGGCATTGGTCCTCAATGTTTCATTTTTAGAAAAAACCAACATTTTGTATGTCAACGCGATCTATTCCTAATCTACTGTAAGGAAAGTTCTTTTAAGAATGATTGTAAATTATATTTAATTACCTTTTTAAGTATATGCTTAGTAATGAATTTGCTAGTTTCATTTTAATTATTTATATTTAATTTCCCTTTCTATTTAGAGGGACTGCGATTGTGGACAGGCGGGCCATCTCAAGTTGTCATCACCAGCCAATTCGATGGGAACAAATCCCGCTTTTCATTAGATTTTGTGGTTAGGTTAGAGAGTGTATGGTCTTGTCACTAATACTTATTCTGGATTTTACGGCACAAGCATTGTCTACAATATTGATTTTGTAGGCTTCATAAGCCTAATTATAGCCATTGAAATACCTGCAGGTGATGTTGATGTCACATTATTTGGATTTTTCATGTAATTAATAGCTCAAATGAAATTGAAATCCGAACAATATTTTTGAATAAAAAAATGTGTATGAAATCAATTCGTAATAAGGCAATGCTTTGTTTAAACTTTGCTTTTGTTATGGAGTTTAGAAAGTCTAACATTGTTCATTGCAAATGGATGAGAATCCCAAAGACATTTTGGAATAGGATAAAATACCCACATTTTGCAATCTTACAGCTAACCCCTTTGACCTTTTTGGTGTTTAATCCAATTGGGCATCCCTTTGTCTTACATGATGTGTCCAAATGGGACCAAAATCTCTCCATTTTGGAGACAGCATGGAACGTATTATGAAATTAATTTGGCGTTGCATTAAGACAATTACTATCAGACAAGGAAGTCATTCGAAAAAAAGAAACCCAAAGCCATAGGATTAAAAGCGGCTCCACTCTCTTATTCATGAACTGCATAATTAATCAATATATTAGCAAAATAATCTGACTCTGACCTTGGATAACAATAAGCAAGTTGCTGGTTGGGGAGAACCAGGATGGAAACCACAGCTGGAATGAGTTTATTGGTGAACCTCCAATTGGGATGCTTATTGCCTGACAAATCACCCACGTGTCAATTAACTACAGCAAGCTTTGGGGCGAAGTCTGTTTCCCTATTGGCTATTGGCTTTAATTTTCAACCAATTGAAAAGAACCTATATTCCTTAAAATTATCAACTCTTATAATGAAAAAAACAAAAGAACAAAAAGAAAGGAAAGCCAAGTTGCCTAAGAGGAAACTTATAACCTGGCTGTCTATAAAGCAGAGTCGTAACAGAGAAAGAGAGAGAAACAAGAAGACACACTGAAACAGAAAGGGAGAGGGAAAGAGGAGAAGATGGCTGTGAAAGTACATTCAAATGATTCAATTGAAGTCCAGAGGGAGCCAAAAGTTCAAGTAAATTCAGCTGAACAAGGGGTGGAGTTGAAGATGATGACGGAGCCAAGGTTTAAGCAGAAGAACGGGAGTGTGTTTCCAACGAAGAGGAAGCTGGTTAAGAAGATGATGCTGGAATGTTTAGTTAACTCTTTATCTTCTCCTTTTCTTTCATTTGGGTCCTCCCAATCCCATAACACCAAAATGTCAGATTCCTAGTACTATCAGTGATATGATAAACAGATACAAGGATCTGATGTTCCCACAGAATGTTAATGTTATAGAACTTGTTGGTTTTTTTATTACAGGTCTTATGATTATGTTCTCAAGTGGGTTTTTTTTTTTGTGATTGATATGTTGTATTTGTTTCTTTTTTCTTTCTTTTGAATCTTCAATGGCCTACTTTTTATGTACTGGCCTCTGTTTCATGTATTAAAGATGATTGCTGCTGTGCTTTTCTAGCTCCCTTCTTCTTTTTCTTCTTTTTAAATCGACAGTGTTCAGAGGCTGGTCCATTTAACTTCAAAACAAATTCAAAGCTCTGAAATTTACGATTTGCATATCCCACGTGAATGAATCCACCATGGAAGAAACAGAGGAAAACTGTTCGTGTCCTTGGGGGTCCGGGTGGAGGGCTTAACCTTTTTCGTTTTGGGTGAAGGGATGGGGCCATGGGGTTGGTGAAGGGGAAGGCGAGGATTCATTACAAATTCATGAACCCAAATTTAATTTCGCTTTTTGTTTTTGCAAAGTTGAACTACAAAACAAATCCCTTTAGGGGTTGGGAGTGGCAGGGTGGTAGAGCCCAACTGATCGACCCAGTGGCTCCCATTCAATGCTAAAAGGTCACATATGATAGTCGGGTGAACAGAAAGCCAGGGCTCTAACACACTAATGAAATAGAACATGGAAGGCTAGTGTTTTCTTTATTTCCTCAATTCTTATTCCACTAGATTTTATCCCAAGATAAATGTCTGTTTACCTATAAAGAGACGGAAACAGAACAAACAAAGGAGAAAGTAAAAGGGTGTGCGGGCAACGACGACAGGGAGAGTGCTCAGATCAGGTTTATTTTCAGAATCCTGCCAAAGGCAGGTACGCTTTATGGCCCTTTTGCATCATTCCCATCAGCCCCTATTGTTTTGTTAAAAATATGAAATATTAGTCTCTATCAAATTTAGTAATCGTCCTGACTTTTCCAACCGGAGAGGTGTAAATTGAGAGAAAAAGAAAAGAAAAGAATTATGGAGACAATTACGGGCTCAAGTGCAACAACGTCTTAGTTATGACTAAACGCAGCCTCAAACTCCAAAATCCCCAGTTTCCAACTCTCCTTCATCACTCTGTTCATCGTCGTACAATCCCTCAAAATAGAGTGTAGTGGTTTTTTTCACAGCAATAACCAAAAATAGAGTTCAGTGGCTATGGACAAGCAAAGACCTTAATTGATAATACCCTGGCTTGTAGTTACGGTAGAAACCTTTTTCGGAGATTTATATTATTTACACAAACCAGAACCTGTTTCAATCTCTAAGAAAGGAATATTTAGCTTTTGAGCCATTAAAAGCCCTTCTTTAGCTGGCTTGAAATTCGACAACAGTGTTAGAAGATAAGTCAAGATTTAAAAGAAAAAAGCAAAAAGAAAATCACCCGTAGGTCCACGAAAAGTACCACCATGACCTCCATCCAGGATTTTTCTCAGATAAGCAGCCTCAGTAATATGGATCATATGAAGAGGACTTCTATTACAGATTTTAATAAACCTAATAAAGTCTAAGGTAGCAGTATCGGCATGCGCTTACAGCCTGGAGAAATTTGGAATTGTGGATATACATACATCAATCATATACATCTTTGTGATGGAATTTTGAGAATTTCAGTGGATTTGGTTCAAAGGTTATAGTTATATATAGCGGTATATTTGTGACCTTAATTTGCCTGTATATTGAAGTTTTTACTTTTACAGCTTAGCTTAGTACAGAGCAGAATTGTCATGTTAGATCGTATTCCTAGTTCCTCCACTGGTAAGACTTTTATTGCTAGCAGTTAGAAAAGTAGACACAGTGTTTATTCACAACAAAAATTTTTAGTAACTCTCTAGAGGATGAAGCTTCTTAGTTATTTTGGAAGGCAAAATTTTGTTTGATTTTTGGGAGGATATTTCTTTCTTTCTTTCTTTCTTTATTGCCATGGCTTGACCTTTCCCTTACCCGTTGCATAAAGGCAAGTCATGCAATTGACATTATCTACAAAATTGTAGGGCAGAAGCATCTGTACTAGACCTACATAACAATCAAAGGCAATGACGGAAAATTCTACAGGAGCAAATACAAAGCTGATTAATTGCATCAGTCTGATCTCATGGCTCTCGTCATTCAGGTGACGTGGTGCTGCTTGCTTCCACCCATTGTCTCAATTCTGACGTATTAATTTGATATATAAACATCTTAAATGCTTCATAAAAAGAAATTAGAATCTTTTCCTTTTTAACTGGAACACCCAAAGGCACACCACAAAGAGTTGGAGTAAATTTGAATTAAATAAACATCTAATTCGTACTTGTATTGCATCCTTGTTCAGGAGCAATGAATCTGTCATCCACTTGGTGGCAGTGAGAATGGGAACTTAACTAAAGACCCAAATTAATTAACAACATTCTCTGTATTTGGAAAATCTTTGAGGTTGAATCTGAAATGATTTGAGTGGTTAATGAACTTTGTACACCAATTAATATTTGAACTTAGACATACGAAAGTTCCATTGAAAACTTGTCATAATTAGAGAAGAGGGTCAAAATGAATGTGAGTGGAATATATATCTTTTGTGGGCGCAAAATTTAATGCATGCATATGAGAAATGAAACTTCAGACTTTGAGGGCAGCGAAGTGAACTTGACTTTCACAGTGGGCATCTCCACACTTTCTTTGGCAGTCTCCCTTTGGAGTCTTTGGTCGATAACAGCAACACATATGAATTGGGCTCGTGAATCACTGAAATGCAGGTCAACCAGGTCGGCAGCCGAGCCAATATCTGCTCCATTGATGCCAACACACAGACAAAAGTTGTGTACATAATATATATAATTATTTAATTAAATTGAATATATTTCATAAATACATGTGTGTGTGTATATATATATATATATATATATGACGTGTAAATTGTATATCAAACTTTCATCCACTTAGTTTATATTTGTGAAACCGTTGAAGAAAAGGTGGAATAGGAATCGAAAGAAATGAATATCTTATTCATTTTGTTTGGTTAAGATGTAATGAGGAAAAAAAGATAGCTTTCCACATACTTTGACAAGAATACGCTCTTTTATTCCTTGAAAAGATATGTTAAACTATGTTTTCATGGGACAATGTATGTAGACCCCTCGATTTCCCCCCACCACTAAAAAGTTACTCAAATATAAGAAATAATTCCAGTCTCCCTCCTTTTCCTTCTTTTTCTCTTCGTTTCCCTCAGTCCAGACAAGGCCTTTAGGAGGGGTTTACCTATGATAGTAAACCATGCCTTCCGTCTAAGCTCATTCCAAAAGTTTATTTCTATTCAAACATTCTATGTTTAAGTATAACATTTAACTCTATCTTTTATATTTCAATTGAAAAAAAAAGGTTACTGGATTTATTACAGTCTCACTTTCTTCCTTTGGTAGTAATGTACCCTAGACCTAAACCAGCTAAATATGCCTACTGAACTTTTTGTGAAAACAGTGGTTTTTCTTTCATACAGATACAACAAAGTGGACAACGTGATACCAACTATTACGGGACACAGCCCCATCTGAATTTCATATAAAGAAAGATTCGAGAAAGATAAGGGATGAATGATCGGCCCTATTTATTTAAACATGAACGACATGTAAAGAATTTGCCTATGGGGGCCCCTTGATTTGATTTGGTGATCAAGTGAATTTACTTGAAGACAAATTATTGATCCTTAAGTCCATTTGAGGATCAAATCCCATAAATGTGAACCACTTTACCAATGGGGTTACGTATGATGTTTCAACAACGAACAAAAGAGAAATCTGTGTGTATTGTAGAAACCATTGTGAACCCTTTTTACGATGCAAGAATCCTTTCCCATCATGGCAAATGCTGAAAAACAGTGAGAATGGACTCGCTAATTAGAAGAGAGCAAAGTAGTCGTATCTTAACATGTTAGAGCGCAGCTGGTAATGAAAATTTGAAACTTGCATGAAATTATCCAAGTCCCTAAGGTATATTATTATTGATTTTTTTTTATCAAGTACAAAGCCTTATTTATAGGGTTACATAGATGTA
This sequence comes from Theobroma umbraticum, assembly GCF_002168275.2. Lineage (NCBI taxonomy): Eukaryota > Viridiplantae > Streptophyta > Magnoliopsida > Malvales > Malvaceae > Theobroma > Theobroma umbraticum. Next base: position 3,618,442 of record NW_018397260.1, on the reverse strand, counting down.
GGGGTTACATAGTATTAATGAAGATATTGATAAACCATTATAAATATATACATTGGTTATAAATGAAACTTGAAGGGTTAGGAGATTCAATGGACACATTTATTCATAACACTCCTTTTTAAATGTCCATTGTATTATGAAAACAGTGCTTTAAAATTCTACCTTATTAAAAACCTTAAACCAGAAAAACTCAATGGGACAAAAACTAGACAAAAGGGAAAAAAAATAAAGAGCACTTAATAATTTCTCCCCTTTTGATGAAGCACCATTTCAAGGGCTTCATAGGACATGCTTCAAACTACCTCGTTAAAAACCTGAAGTCGGAAAAACCCAATGAGACAAAAATCGGACATAAGGGAAAAAGAGTACATTGCATAGTCCATAATCTGTTCCCTTTTAATTGAGACATTGTCACTTCTGGGGCATTGGATACTTTGTTGCTTTAGGGGAAAATTAATATTGCATCCTATTAACTCAATGCATTCCAATGTCATATACTAATTTCTCAAATGTTGACATTGGCAATGATTTGGTAAAAAGATCTGCAAGATTATTAGAGAAGCGAATCTGTTTAATATCAACTTGTCAACTTTCTCGAAGTTCGTGAGTGTGAAAAATTTCGGCAAGACATGCTTGGTTTTATCTCCTTTAATATATCTCCCCTTGACTTGTGCAACACAAGGAGCATTATCTTCATAAATTATAGTGGGAGAATTTATAACTGGTGTTAAAGAACAAAAATCATGAATATGTGTTATAACAGATCTCACCCAAACACGCTCTCTTCCAACTTCATATAAAGCAATAATTTCAAAGTGGTTGGAGGATGTTGCTACTAACGATTGTTTAGTAAAGTGGCCAAGAAATGACGGTGCCATTATAGTGAAATAAATAACTGATTTGAGAGCCAACTTTGTGCATATCAGATTTATATCTCGCATCAACATATCCAACTAAACCAAAGTTAGTGGAATCCTTAGAATAATATAACTCCAAATCTATGATTTTTCGGAGATAACGGAAGATATGTTTTATCCCATTCCAATGTCTCCGGGGTTGACTTAGAACTAAAGCGGGCCAACAAATTTACTACAAAAACAAAATCTGGTTTCATATATTGTGCCAAGTACATCAAAGCCCTATAGCATTGAGATATGATACTTCAAGACCAAGCATCTCCTTATCAGATTTTTTAGGACGAAATGGGTCTTTATAAGGATTAAGAGACCTTACAACCATAAGGGTGCTCAATGGGTGAGCATTGTCCATATTAAAACATCTAAGCAATCTCTCAATATAGGTTGACTCATGGACAAGTATTCCATTTGCTTTGTGCTCAAGCTTTAGATCAAGACAAAGTTTGGTTTTACCTAAATCTTTAACTTCAAATTCATGTTTCAAGTATTCAGCAGTTTTAGATAACTCTTTTAGAGCTTTAATCAAATTCATATCGTCGACATAAACTGCTATTATAGCAAATCCAATTTCTGATTTCTTACTAAACATGCATGTGCAGATAGGATCATTCTTGTACCCTTCCTTAATTAGGTACTCGTTTAAGAGTTGATACCACATGCGGCTGGATTGCTTTAACCCGTATAAAGATCTTTGCACTTTATTGAGAATAAGTTATAAGGAATGTATACTTCAGGCATTTTTAATCCCTCAAAAATTTTCATATAAATATCAAAGTTTAATTAACCATATAAATATGCCATCACAACATCCATAAGATGCATTTCCAATTTTTCAGAAACAACTAGGCTAATAAGAAAATTAAAAGTAATCATATCCCTCATAAGTAATATGTCTCATCATAATCAATTCTAAGTCTCTAAGAGAAGCCTTAGGCAACGAGTCAGGCTTTATACTTCACGACCTTGTTTTTCTCATTTTATTTCTAGACAAAGACTCACTTATATCCAACGGGCTTACATTGTCGGGGGTTTGAGCTACAAGCCCAAAAACCTCTTGTTTAACTAAGGAGGCCAATTCAACCTGCATTGCTTCCTCCCACTTATGCCAATCTTGCCTTTGACGATATTCGATGATTGAGCGTGGTTCATAATCATCATTCATAATCTCATGACCAATTGATAATGTAAAAGCATCATCGATGATTATCTCATTCCAATCCCAAATCTCATTACAATATGTAATGGAAATCTCAATATTTCCAAGGTCGATGATCTTTTTATGGGTTTGTGCCTCTTTAGGGCCAATAGCTCTTCTAGAGCAATTTGTGCCTCTTTAGAGGCAATGGATTCTTCTAGAGTGGATTCATGATTCCTCCCTCTTCATTTTTGAGGAACAATTTCTTTTGAACCTATATGTCTTCCATGCTTTAGGCGTGGGCCATTTTGATCCATTTCAACTTGTTCTTTAAGAAAAACAATCCTAGCTAGAGCATTCATAGCTGTAATATGAGACTTCGTGACCTTAGCAGTATCATTAAATGCATCAAGAAGTCTATTGGCAATATTCTGTAAATAGATTATACGCTGCACTTTATTTTCACATTCAATAATTATTGGGTCTAAATGGGATAAATTTTTCTCATTTTAGGAGAAAAACTCAACTAATTTCTACTTGTCAGCCATGGAAACCTTAGTTATCTTAATCAGTGGAAACATTGTCTCATTGAAATGACAATCCGAGAATCTGACGATAAAAAGACCATACATCATCAACTAACTAGTTTCATACGTCATCTAGGTTAGCTTTCAGTTTTTTGGAATTCCCCCTTCTTTTGGTTTTGACCTCATTTGCCTTTGAAATGAAGTGTGTTGAAAGCAGTAAATGTCCCTTCAATGTTAATTGATGTGTTAATGATATTGATAATTTTTCCTATCATGTTGTTAATTTTGTATGACAGTTAAAATTCAAAGGACTAAAAGGTAATATATCCTACCTGGATGCGACTTCGTGCAGGACTTGGGTTTAGTTTCTAAGACTAAAAAGTCCCCACACTTGTCACAGTAAATAAGAGGGAACAAAGGAAAAGCAAAACGTTCTGAATTCAGTTCACGTAATAAAAGAACAAAAAATAAATGGTGTGATTAGATGGCAGGGAATGCCCCGACAAGAGAAGAAGGGGTGGGAAGGGATGGTGGAGGACCATTTCAAACATATATTAGGATTAAAAAAAAAAAGGGTGAAGAGGTAAATCTTCATTCATCACGTGGGGATTCAAGGACAATCATTGAAGACTTGACGCAGAAATATTGATTTGGGAGTAATATATGTTTGAAATAAAGATCCCTGCCATTCTCGAAGAGGTGAATCTTCATTACGTGGATGGATAAAATTATATAAAGAAACAAAAACATATTGTCTTCTTAGTAGTGAATCACTTTGTTTAAAGTAATTTATTTTTAGAATACAATCAAACCTAAAACTCTCTAAACAGAATTAATGAAATTGGTTACGGTAAAAAAAAATCATTTTGTGGTTGACAATCAAACGTATTTTTTTCATATTTAAGGTTAATATAAATTTTCAAAAATGAAAAATAAAAATAAAAATTACAAGATCAATTTTGTTCACCAAGCCCAAGTGCCCGAAATCCAATCTTTAACATTGAATGATACAGGCCTAGCAAGCCCAAGTGCCCAGTGTGCCCTTTTAAAAATGATCTTTCTATTCAACATGGATATGCAATCCCATCAGCATTCTTCAGCTCCCAACAAAACAATCAGCGAAAAATTGCAGCTGCACATGGTGGGGCCCGTTTGAAGCACAAAATTGTCTAGTGTCATGCATAATTCTGACGCACAAAGGTCATTCAAAGATTCATTGCAACAGATATATGGCAAAACAGTTGAGGGCCTCTCTGGTTTTGATCGTATTTTGAAGTATCTGCCGTATGTCTGGTCCGTGATGCCAAGGACCCTATCGTTCTTCCCATTAAAGTCAAAATTGATAAGATTTAGGAAAGAGCGAATTCCATTGTTCATTCATTTAACAAACAGAAATAAAAATGATACGGGGATTTATATTTGAACGAGGGGAAGCAGGGATAGAAGAATTTTAATCTACTCGTATCTTGTGGCTTGATGATTTGTGATTAGTTTGAGAATCAGGTTCAAGACGTTATCTGCTGATCTCATACCTTTAGACCTCATGCGGTTCCCCATGTTTGAAGTTGCTAATGTACCTAATTTCGATTCTTTGTTCCAGTTAATGTGACACCCAAAGTAGCGGCAGCACTCAAGGATGCTTTGCTCCAACAGCATTATTGCCTTTATTTAGTTGATACTATAAATGTGTTGAGCAAACACTCAAGGGTACTCAACTCTTACAATAAGCTCACTGTAAGAAATCAAGAGTGGTGATTCTGAGATGGGGCTTGATCACGATCTTGAAGAGGAACCCAAAGGAGCAAAGCAAGGTCCTGCAACTGTATATTCTGGAAAAAAGACGCTAGTGAAGAAACAAATGTTCGATCAAATGGTGCAATGCATCACTTCTTGCTGTGGACGTCGAGGTCCCTGCTGCTGCTCTGGAGCATCTCAATCCAGCAAGTCTGGTAACTGCGCAACGTCAGAGGTGGCTCTACCATCCAAAGCAGCAAAATAGTGTGAAACAATACTTAACTTTGTAACTCATAGCAATCCATGTCCTCTCTAGTTACTCCAGGGACAAAGCAATAATGTCTTTTGGATGTTTCTCAAACCTGTTTTCATCATATAATATCTCTTAGAATCCATGCGTCAACGTTAAGCGTTTAGTTTCAATGTAACTACATATATATAACTTAGCCTCTTTAAAACAAGTTGAGATTATCATGTAATCAAAGATGTTATCTATTATATAACATGTATGGTAAAATCTTTATGAGTGATAAAAATGATCATATTTTTTTATTATATTTTAGATTGTCATTTTAATTTTTATTATTAATATTAAAAAGATTTATCAAATTTGTAAATATATAAAAACTTTAATTATATTGATTGATTTTCATTAATAATATTTTTCATTATAAATATTCATAAAATGTCTCCAATTTGTGAATACAAATTTTAATAGCATTGAATGAGTTTTATTATAAAAATGTTTTTCTTAATTTTAATAGTATTGAATAATTTATAAATTAATATTATAAAATTTCAGTCATATGCGATTAAAATATCAATTGTCTTTTAATTATAATTTGGTTTTTTTATTTATAGACAATTATAATTTTAAACTTTTGAAACATTTGTGTTTTATGTATAATTACTATTTAAAATAAAAATCAAGTATTGGCACGTGACAATAAATATTAGTTAATATTAAATGAGAATATAATGATTAGTAAGAGTTTCAATTTGTTTGTGTGCTAGCCTATCACATTTCTTTCTCCGTATCTGAAATTTAATTATATCTTTATTACTATTTTTTATTTAGAGAAAGAGATTTAATTCAGATCTATTTTTTTGAATAAAAAAATACATGCATCTATTATTAAATCAATTGTTGAAATCTTTAAATATAAACTCCAAACATATCACTCCATATTAAAATCTAGCTTTAAATGAAATGTTTTTCGAAATCTACATTTAAGTGATCTTTTCAAAATCACCCAACTTAGTTTTTTTTTTTTTTTACATTGTAGTGTATATATAGCTGCAATACAAAATTAAAGGACCGAATCAGTTTTATGCTCAAATTTGATTTAGGTTTTTGATTTATTCCATTTTTTATTCACCTCCAATCCTCCATAGTCATGTAAAAAAAAAATGCTTTATTAGGTGAAATATTCGTGGGCTCATACGCACATAGAAAAGTGATGTAATTGGCTTCGGGAACATCACGTAAGGCTGTAGGAATGTACTGAAATATCTGAGCACCACATATACATGGAAAATTAGAAATAATTTGAACTGCATGCTAACTTTTGTAGAGAAGGATATTTTTGGTTGTTTAACTCAATTTTTATGTGTAAAAGGAAAAAGTTGTAAGTATTGTATAACAAGCTCGATGAAAAAGAATCTTAGACTGGGCGGTGGAGGGTAGGGGAAGATATGGTCAAAACTTTTGACACAAAAGTATCTTCTTTTTTTTGTTTTTACGCATTTGATTGGAAAATGAGAGGTAGACAGATATGAGTATCATAAATTCTCTAGCAAGTGAAGTGACTCAACAGGTTGGTCCAGGGAAACCTGGAAGAGAATCAATGAAATAATTAAGAAAATATAAGTCAATTTGTTTTTTCACCCAAAAAAGAAAAAAAAAAGGGGCGGGGGGGGCATGTTAAGACTGAAATTTGGAAGTTTTATGCAAATCTTCTCGTGCTTTATCATTTTGGGTCCTAAGCGAATAACTTACTATCAAGAGTTCGTAGCTTTAGCTAAGATTGGCATCTTATTTAAAATAATGCTTTTATAGCAAACAAGTTGGGCACTTTGATGGGCCTCCTGCCCGACGAAATCGTTGGGCTTGTAAAGCTCGAAACGAAGCGCAGCAATTTAATTTAGTTTCAGCAGTCGGTCAGTTCGAAGAAAATCATCGTTTAATTCACTTAAAATGCATTCAAGAAGTAGATGGACTTCAAATTCTGAAGCTACGAGGAAAATCTGAAGCTCCATCACCGCAATTTCATGTCACGCTAAACACACAAAAAGCTCGCCAATCATTTTGGGAATTCAACAAGTTACCAACTTCTTTCTGAGCTTTGTTCATACGTTCTCTGACGTGCTTCATCAACTTTGACTTGGACTTTCCAGCTGTCACCCATTTAACTGCTTTGCATTTCGCATCTCACTCCCTTTTCTGTACTATAAATTAATCTAAAGTTGACGATGAACCAAGAATCAACACCGCCAACTCTCAACTCATTCTATTAAGAAAATCCAGAGTAGCAACAGCGAGAGTGAGTGAGAACTGAGAAGCAGAATCCTCTAGAGCTACTTGACAAAGCCAAGATGCAGCAGCAGGAGCCATGCTTCCAAGGGAAGACTGGTACTCGTAGTGTGCTTCCGAAAACTAGGCGGCTGGTAAAGAGAAATATGTTAGACTGCATATTCCAGTCCATTGTTTCCCTCATGTGCAGTGTTGATCGTTCCCCTTGCTCTGTTACACCCTCTACGAATTCATAGCTCTTCTCTGCGTGGTTGCACCACCAAAACTTTTATATTTAATATGTATTGTTAAATTTATAGTTTTGGCATTCAGTATCCTCTATTTCTCTCCAGCCCCCTAAAATCCCGCCTCCTCTGCCTCGTAACCCAAAAATTTACGGTCCACCTCCACCATTATCAGCCCACTACCGCAACAGCAGCCGGAAGCCAACAAGAAACCATCAATTCACTTGAATCAGTAGGCCACATAGAAGGCTCAAAGCCACCGAGTCACCTGTATCCTCTGCCCTATCACTCATCACACACTCTCTCTCTCTCTCTGCTTAATCATTACTTAATAAAATGGGTTCATTTCTCTTTGCTTCTTTAAATGTAAAAGTTCAGTCCTTGAATGTAATGTTACTTCTTTTGAATTGATTATAACCTGTCAATTCCAATAATCTCTGAATCCAATTAATTATCATAAGAAGTTAAACAATAATAAATAGTCTTCATTGAACTAGTTGAATGTTTATGTTTAAACATTCTTAATTTTTTTTTGATAAAATACTTCCACTCAAACTTTAATTGAAATTTCAACCTGATTCATTAGTTTTTGAAATGGACACTTGGTCTTAATAGTACAAACATCATTAATGGAGATTTTTAAAAAATTAAAATATTTTTTTATTAATTTAAAAATTTATTATTATTATTATTTTAAATAAGGAGCACCTATTGATGCTCCCCAATAAAAGGGAGCACTGGTGTTCCTTAGATGTGGAGCTTTTTTTTATAATTAATAAAAATTAAAAAAAATTAATAAAATTATATAATAATAATTTTAAAAATTAATAAAAAATAAAATTATTTTATCCTTGTCGCGTCATCAAATTAATGAAAACACTAACGATTGGATCTATGTATCTAACGAAAAATATTTTTTTGGAGTAGAATGTTCATTTTAAAAACTAATAGATCTTCAAGTAATTTCGATCAAAATTTAAGAAAGTGAGAGTATTTTGCCCTTGTTTCTAACACTACAAATTTATGTTAAATTTTGTTAATTCAAAAAGGAAAATGATGTCTCCTGCCCACGGAATGTACCCTACTCAATTTCATTCCCCACTTGAATAAATTTAAATACAATTAATTAGTGTTGTATTTTTGTTATCAACAAAATAAATGGAGGATCAACTCAAAATTTACTTTAAATTCAGTGATTCCTCATGAGTTTTAACTCTCAATCATAACATAAAAGAGTTCATTTATTCTTACAAAATAAATAATAATTCAAGTCGAAAGTTTTAAATTCAAATTTTTAAATGAAAGAAAAGAATTAATGAGATGAAAGAGACAACTTTCTTGGTTTAGTAACCCAAATATCATAAGTGCATCAAAAATTTAATTAAGAGCTTTACCTTACCCATCATATAAACTTGAAATTTTATAAGCAAAAACTTTTAGAGGTTACAGAGTAAAATAAATTCCAAATTTTCTATTTTTAGTACAGCAAAAGAATATTTTTTTCTTGAATGTTTGGTCGATAACTAATGTACATTTAGCCTGCATAAAGGAGTTGGGTATGAGACCCAAAACCATAAATTAGTAAATATAACATTATGATAAAAAAGATCGATATAAATAAAATATATAATAGGTATGATAAAGAATTAAGATCTAATGGTTGGTACCTTTCTTAAAAGAATTAAGGCCTAAGGTTTGAATTCCAACCTTCCCATATATATCGAAACAAAAAATTGGATATGATATGAAATATTCTTGTTCTAATATGGGCTTTCAACAATAATCTCTATTATTACCTTTGGGCATGTGCTAAATAAAAAAATAATAAAATATTTTTTATTTTTTATTTTTAATCATAATTACACACAATCTGCTAACTTACAAAATATACATTCTATCTTAAACAGTTAAATGACTTAATATTTAAATCAAAATATTTAAAAAGCCTTGCTTATTTTTATTTTTATTTTTTTAAAGTCGGCGGAGCATGTTCCTTATCCGATCAACGACCTCGCAGCCAAATCTGACTCAAATCCGACCGAATTTCTCAAAAAGCATCAGATTTGGTGCTCTCAAAACTACCAAGATCAATACTCCCCAAGGAGCACTAGATCTGTGCTCCCAAGGAGCACCCATCTATGTTCCCTGGGGAACACGCAAACAGTGCTTCCCAAGGAGAACCAAAATGGTGCTCCCAAGAAGCACCCCGTTGGGGAGCACCCGATCACTACTTCTCAAGGAGCACCCACGTTGGGAATACCAAATCAATGCTCCCAAGGAGCACACGGATGGCTGCTCCTTTAGGGATCTCGATCAGGTATCTTCTGACCAGATCCGATTATGGGTGGTTGACCGTGAAGTGGTAAGTTGTCAAAGGTAAGATAGAAATTTTTTTTTGAAAAAAATAATTTAATAATTTTTAAAATTAATAAAAATATTAACAATTAATTAATAATTAAATTTATATGTTTAATAAAAAATATTTTTTTGATAAAATATTTATTTTAAAAATAATAAAATATTATATAATTTTGATTAAAAATTAAAGATGTACGATTATTTTACCCTTGCAACAATATAGGGTTTTGGCAGTTGTCACAATCGTCGTGAGCTGGAATATTCTGGCTTGTGATGTTATCTTGTCTTGAATTATTTGCTTTTAAGTTCTGACATGTGGCAGAATATTTAAATAGATAAAATTTGACCACCCAACCATCTATAGGAACGTGAGACAAAGTGACGACCCGTGACATAAGTAGAATGACATCATATATTAATAGAAAGAAATCGGCCTTACCATGTTGGAAATGAGGTCTCCACTTGGATACATGCTATTTTTTGTCGCTTCAACGTGGAGTAAATTAAATATTACGAGATGAGTGGGTATTACTTTTCTCTTTTATATAATGTAAGATCGAGTAGATGTATAAATATGTAAAAAAATAAATTAAATTAAATGAGGTGAAGGTTAAGTCAACAGCATTAGCACATTAATTAATTTTTTTTAAAAAAAATTTACCTTTGTTCATATTCTTTAACTCCTTCTAAGATGCAATACGTTTATCTTTAACTTGTTATTGTTTCACCTGGCAATGGACTGCTGAAGTGATGGTATACTAGAATTATACGGCTGTAGTCCATGGGACGGTGACTTTTCATGCAATATCGCATAACTTGGGTATATAGGAAAGCTGGAGGTTAAGTTAGGTGTTTAAATTGAGACGATGTTCTGTTAGCATATGTCTACTAAGTCTGCATGTACGCTTAGAGACATGTACTACTGCTATTGGTCGCTTTTTGTATCCATAGTAATACAAGGTAAATGCGTTTTTTTTTTTAAAAAAAATAAACGACCAAGTATTTAAATTCTACATTAGACTGTCTAAGGTGTGTTTCTTTTATGACAATTAAACCTTACTTTCAAAACAAAAGTTGCAAAAATCTAAAATTCCCTCTCTATTGGTTTAGCAAAAACAAAAAAAATATCAAACTAAGCCTCGACTCTTTTTCCCTTTTATTTTCCAAGAGGGAATTTCATGTGTATATCTTTAATTAGTAACATTGATCTTTTTCACTTCTTAGAATTTTGAATTGATATTTTAGTTGCAAGTTGATATATTTCGTCGGCTCAATAACCATGAAATAAAACTTTACTGTGGACTAAATTTTATGAAAAAAGAACGAAGAGAATGCATTGCACGCACTAGCAATTGCAAGACATCCAAAACATCTTTTTCAATATTTATTATATATAAAAAATGTTTAACATTTTTATTTATTTATTTCTCATCATGTTGTTATCCTGAGTAGTTTTTTAAGTGAAAAAAATCATAAATTGAAAATTAAACTAAAGAAGATATTTTCATGTGTAAAAAGTTTATTGCCCTTTTTACATAAAAGTTTTCTTTAATTGGCGTTATTTATTTTGTATTATACCTATATGATTGTAATATCTTAGTAAAAATAATCACAGTGATATGATTCTGTGAAATAGTTTAATAAAAATAGTTAATGGTCAATATTATGTTGAGAAAAAGAATAATGAATAAAAAGATAAAAAATGGAAACTAATAAGGTTTTATTGCTTTTGAGATCGATCCCAAGATTTAAGGGATTGATCTCGCAAAAAGAAGAGGATTATATTTTTCAAGTGGGATCAATCTCAAATTTTATGAAATACATCTCAAAAGAAGAGAAAGACAAATGAAAAATATATTATGTTATGGAAAAGCGTAATTATTTTCCTCATATCAACTGCATTTTTTGGGTTGATCCAAAAAAAATTATATTTTCTGTAAATATTTTCTAGTCACCAAATAAAGAAAAAGAATGAAAAAGTGTTTTTTGCCAAAAATTTTCCATGTTTACCACTTGCGAGGGCAAATATGAAGTCTTTGCACAATAAAGCAAGATGGGCCACACCATAACCATGCGCATGCCAAGCTGCAGGAGGCTTTGTCCAAGAAGTGCCGTCCGACTTTATTATCTCTCCTTTCCCTTCTCCACTTTATCCCTGTTTAAGTCGATTAATTTTTCCATAGAGATCAGCTGCGCCTTTGTTAAGCAGCTAGAAAGAGGAAATGAGTGAAACCAACAAGCAAAACGCCAGCAGAGATGGTGGAAGTTCTTCAGCCCATGGAAGCAACAGCAGCTCTCGGCAGGCAGCAGAGGCCCCCGGCAGGGAAAAACCAATGAGGCCACCAAAGAGGGGAGGTGTGATGAAAAAAATTATTGCTGATTTTAGTAAAAGCTTGTCTTCTAACTCTTCAACTGCTTAGATAAGTGTCTCAGTTGTCGCCTCGTATATATAATCTCGAGTGAGTGAAAGATCTCTCTTCTTTTCTTTTTGGGAGACGTTTGATTCTATAAAGCGAGCAGCCAGAGAAGAATTAGCTCAAGATGAAGTTCCTGGATATGTTGCTCCAATGACAATAGGAAGTGAGTGTCGGGTATGTGTCCACTAAGAATGTTCAACTTTCTTCCGGAATTGTTCCTTATATTTAGGGTCCACACTCAATACCTAATCCATATGTCAGGTATGAGATTCGAGTACTTTGAAAACAAAAAATAAAATAAAAAACCGAGCAATGAAGGTTTCTATGGTGTAGAAGAAGTGGGTGTAATATCTGTGAAGTGTGGGAAAGTGAATGTACATATTTTAATGTTATAATCCGATCCCATCTACTAAATTATAGCCCATCTTATTGAGCCGTGACTTGTGAAGTACTTACTTTATTTTATTGGGGTTTGTGAGAATACTGTAGAGGGTTCTTTTGGTTAGGAAGAGAAGACGTGTTGTAATGAGTGAATCGGATGCACTAGAGGTGACAGAGAGGAAGATTGAAATAATCTTTGAAGCGTTAGTGCTTTGAGTGACAGATAGTGAAGGATGAGAAAAGGTGAAAGAGGCGGTAGATAACAGCGATTGGGAAAAGCTGAAGGGAAAGAATGCTTGGAGGAATCAAAAGAGAGCTTTCAGAGTAATCTTTTTGTTAAGTGTCTCAATCTCTTTTCCTCACCTCCCAACCTTTTATTTATATTAAATAAGAGTACTTTTTTAGGAATAGTTAGGAAAGCATGTTTAATCATGGAAGAACATGCTTTTCATGTAAGGGTAGTTGAAAAATGTTTTATGAGTTATTAAAAGAATGACAATGCAGTTGATTAGTGGACGTAAGTTTTGAGTAAATGAAATAGTAACATTTGATAGTGCATCACGTGTATTTTTAAAAAGTAAGGAAAGACAAAAGGTAAAGCATATGTACTTCAAAGAAAGGTTAATAAGAAATCCTCTTAACTATTTTCATATTTGAGCCACCAAGTCAAACTCTCTAAAACATCCCAAATGTGAAGGTAACTTCTGAACCTTACCACTTGTTTTGAGTTACTTTCACTTCTTTGTACAAATAGCTGTTTCATAATTGTTATTGGGTGTTTATGTGCTTGTAATGCTTTTTGGGTGCTTCTACGCTTAGAACATTCCTGCGCACTTCTGTGCTTGAAACATCCCTGAGCTCTTCTGCGCTTGAAACACCCTTGGGTGCTTTTGTACTTGGAACGTCCTAAGTGCTTCTGCACTAGAAACGCCCCTAGGCGCTTCTGCGCTAGAAACACCCTTGGGCGCTTCTGCGCTAGAAACACCCTTGGGCGCTTCTAGGCTTGGAACATCCCTGGACGCATTCACGCTTGGAACACCCTTAGGCATTTCTGCGCTTAGAACACTTTAGGCACTTCCAGCTTGGAATACCCTTGGCTTGGAACACCCTAGGGAAGAATACCCATGGACTCTTCTACACTTGAAACATCCCTAATGTAATTTTTCTGTAAAACCAGAATTGGACATCTACACATACATATAATTTGGGGGCTCTTCGTGTATCAGCACTTGAAAGAAAATTTGCAAAAATTGTTAAGTATTGTTTACAATGTTAGGAGACTATTAACATATTATTTTGAGCTCTGGCCAAAATAATTGTTGAGCTGAATGCAATACCTTTCTATAGAATCATGTTCTTTCAAGCCGTATGCATGAATTCTCTTTACTCTGTTTTTTCTAAATACAATAACCATAAGTATGTTATCTACAATAATAATATCTTTGAAAGTCAAAGTTTGCTATAGTATGAGTGGGACAATCCAAGTAAATTTTGCACTCTATAAAAGCTGCTATCCCCGGTAGCCACAAGCTGGAAACAGGATTCGACGAGGACAGTAGGAGAAAGGTTGCTATCAGGAAAGGTTCAAGCTAAAGATTAAAGTCACATTTTGGCTAGAGTTGCTAGCTGGGCATACTTGGCTGGCTTGTTCTGAAATTTTCACTTCATGTTAATTATGAAGTGATACATGTTGACTTCGGCTGAGCATGCAAAGTCTTTATCTATGGGCTAAGAGAGGAACTAGCTGACTAGATAGTTTTGGGTTGGCCTTAATAAAACAAACTGATTAGATTAACCCTTTTTTCTTAACAAGCTAGCCTAAGTTTTATACTACTCTACTCTAGACTCTCTTTATCATCTGTTTTTCTTTTATGGCACATGAAAACAATAAATTACTTTTTTATTACTTAATTTTTTAAAGATTTTATCAATGTTTTGATCACCAATTTTAAGTATTATATTTACGTGACAACAAAATTAGAAATTTATTATTTTTTAATAATTGAGTGATCAAAATATTAACACTTATAAATATTTGTACCTAAAACATTTTTTTTTCAATTTTGGGTGACCAAACTAAAAATTTTAAAAAAATTAAGTGATCAGAAAATAATTTATTTTTAAATAATAATGTAATAAGTTGCATTAATTCGAACTGATAAGTTTGGTATATTATCTTTATAGATAGTGGCGGAGTCAAGATTTCGCATTTAAGGAGACAAAGACAATGTTTATAAAATAGTCATACTAGAAGTTCAATGTTTAACAAATACATAAAGTAACTTAGATAGAAACAATTCATGTGTGAAAATCAAAAAAAATAACTTCAACTACGTGTTAAGTATAAAATAATTACATTTTTTTTATAACTATTGCATGCTAAAATTGGATATATTTAATTGAGCTTGTCTGTCTTTCATAGAGTTGAATGCATATATCACTGAATCCATGTTAAAGCCTCGAATGATTTTCTTTTCAATGATAATGATCAATGAATTTCTAAGAAAATCATCTAACATTTTATTACAAATCTTGTTCTTAATGAGCTTTATAGTAAAAAAATGCATACTTTGATGTTCTAATGGAAACAAAAAGAGTCAAGACAAATTGGATTAATCTGTCAAGAAAGAAATAAACTTTTGACATACCCATACGTCTTATTTAACACTTGACATAGCTAAAAAAGTGTAGATACATTTTTCAAAGCCTCATTATGAAGAATGTCAAACTTGAATAGAACCAATTGATAGTTGAGATACATTTCATCATGCTCAGTAAATTCATCAGATATTATTTGTAATGTTGCAAATGCTTTCAATATCAAACAATTTGAAATCATTATAAGGGTCCAAAGATGTGTTAAGAGTGAGCAACTCCATCTCATACTCATTAAATCTAGAATCCAATTCTTACAAGAGTGAGTAAATAGTAACCAAAAACAAGTTAACTCGACAATAGTGCTCAATTATAGCATGATCCTTTTGAAGATGATCTTTACCTAATTTATATTTAACTCCCACGTAAGGAATCTTAATTTCATATTTCTCACAAAACTTTTTCATTGACACAAGCAAAGGTTCGCATCCATCTTCTTTCAATTGTTGGAGATGCTTTTTAGTAAGTGATACTAAACGAATTGCATTTATTATGTTTTGAGACTTATGTTGTAAAGCTTTTGAGAGGTCATTTGTTATCTCCAACAACTCCCTCACAAGATGCAAGATAAACACAAATTCAAATGACATATCGGCATGTTATAAAAATTATAAAATAAGGGGCAAAATTATAAAATTATTATAGAGGCAAAATTATATAATTCTAAAAAATAAAGGTATGTTATAAAATTATTGTAGTGCAAAATTATAAAATTTCAAAAAAATAAAAGTTGTTATAAAAATTTTAAAATTTTTAAGGGAGGTGGGGGCCCTTACTAATTAACCCCCCTTTGCCTTTGTCCATAGATGTGTATATGATATTGGCCTATTGATATTACTTATGTAATTGTCTTGGTTTTTTGGAAAAGCAATTTTAGACTTTCATTCTTAACAAGAAGGAATGAATTACCCCTTTAATTTTACATCAAGAAACATCAGGCAAGAGTCAAAAGAAATTAGTTCATATACTTCTACTTTATGAGTGTATTTCCCCAATTTCCTTTAGACTTAACATAGAGCCTTCAAAACCACAAGTCCTAATCTAAAATCATTTACAAAATTCACACCTTACTACAAAAAAGTAAAATGAAAACAGTCCTTGTACAAGACAAAAAAAAACACAAAGAATTGAAGCCTCAACCCCAGCATTCATATGCAAGAATTTCCTCTAGTGATCAACAAACTTTACTTTACCCATCTCCTAAAAAACAAAAAAGTAATTTCTAAACCTGTCAGACTTAACCGTTCCCAACTAAACACTCCACCTTCGTACTAAAGACCAGTATCATGATTTCCTCGGATTTCTTGCAACTCCACCTATACATCTTTACAAAGCTCAACAAAAACAAGAAACTAGCAAAAAATACTCATAAGTTTACTATAACACTCTCAGGATATTGTTGTAACATGCGAGTCTGAGAGCTTGAATGCTAAACGTGGAGATTTGAGAGTCACCACCAATCTTTTTTAACCTAGGTGTGATTAACCACTTATTAAATTGTTCTATTCGACGAAGTCTTAAATTGATTTTAGGTTTGTTTAAAAAACAATAGCTTGGTTTGCGAAATTTTTTAGAGTTAGGTTTGCAAGTACAGTTACGCATGGGAAAAGATTAGCATCCTCGTGACACCATTCCACAAATATATTATCCTATATTAACTTTGGCTTTTGATTTTATTCTTATGTTTTCCTAGTCTTTGTTTGTTTATTTTATTAGCAAATTAAAGTATTTTATTCGATTTTATAAGTGCACCTGATACAATTATGAAATAATGTCTTGATTTACTAATTTTATATAATAGGAAGCGAAAACCTTACATTGGAAAATCATTCATACACCATCCTAACACTTTAGTGAAGTTTCGAAGTTTTCCTTACTAGGATTGTCCTCTGAAGAACTCATCTCTACCAGCTTTTTGAAAAAATCCCATTATTGAGGCTTTCGTCCCATTAGCAAAATAAACGTGTCACATGCTATGTCAAGATAAAATCGTGAATGATGCCAAATGAATGAGTTTACAAATATAATTTTGTTGATTACAATTTCTATAGTATAATATTTAACATTTGAGTATAATTAAATACCTCATTTATTTTTATAATATATCTTTTAGAGAAACGTTTTATTTAAATCGATAATTTTTACGAGTATATTACTATTATTATTTTTTCGAGTTATTTTTATTGAATAACCAACTAAGTTCTAGTAACCTTTTATTAGCAATAATTGTTTGAATTAATTAATAACTATATTAGTTTTAATTTTAGATAGAATATTATATGAGTTTATTCCTTTAAATTCTTAAGATAACTATTCGAATTAACGGGACATGAGAATATAAAATTAGAGTTTATCTCGACGTTTTGGTGAAAACTCTAATCAAATTTCACGTCTAAGAAAATCATCTCAAAATAGCAACTATTTGCTTTCCAGAGTGAAATTCCATTATTGAAGTTAATCCAAAATGACCACTCTATTCATATTTTAATTCTATATTTTATCATATTTTTCTCATTCTTTATGTATACCTATATATAAATTTGTATAGGTAGATATTTCATTTCTTTTACCTACCTAACCTATTTTTATTTATAATTAAATATATTTTATTTTTTTTATATTTTCTTTCATCTATATAAATCTATTTTTTTATAACTAGGAATTTTCCATTTTCCTATTTAAATTTCTCTTCCTCTTTTTTACTTAATATTTATTCACTTTCTATATTTTACCTTAACTAAATCTATTGCTATAAATATATTTCTTTATTTAGACATTTGTTTTCTCCCTATATATGTATTCTATTTACCTAAACCTTTTTTTATAACTAAACATTCATCTAAATTTATATTCTTTTACAGCTAAATATTTTTTATTTTTCACTCACTTAAGTTTGTTTTTTACTACTGAATATTTATTTAATTTTCTTCATATATATTTTTTAACCTAAATTTATCATTGTTATTATTTAGCCATTCGTTTTCTTCCTATACATATATTTCATTTATAGCTAAATATTTATCTATTTTTTTATTTATAGCTTTCTACTTTTTACTTTTATTCTTCTACTCCAAAACATCATGTAAATTTTTCAGAATATTTTTTTATCCTATTTAAGCTAATCAAATATTTTAAACAATAAATTTTTAACTAAATAATATGCGCAAGTCCCAATAAACCAATCTAAATCCACAATCAATGGGATAAGGTTTTACCTCACTTAGGCTAGGAAAAACCCAAGCTAACTGACCCATGAAGGAGAAGAAAAGCCTACTGCACTAGTCGTCCAAGCCCAGTAAAATGCACCGTTGGGTGTGTTGAAATCCCTCCAAATGGTGCCATTCAAGAACCCCTCCTTTGCTTTACAACTGTTGCAAGAAACAGCGCCAGTTTTAGGTCCTAAACCTAGGTATAAAAGCTTTTTTTTCTTTCTCCCTCTTCACTTTCCTTTCCCACTTTCTCTCTCCACTACCGGTTTACTCTTCCTTCCTTCCAAGCAGACCTCAATTGTAGCCTTTTGCTCTACTTTTCCCCTAAGTTGAATATTCACCGTCGGCCTAGAAGAGAAAAACCTTAATTTTTACTCCCCAACACTTCCTTTATCCTTTTGGATCAGAAATCAAAAACGGAACCACTAACCCTAAACTCTTTAAACCCTATGAGAATCGAAAGGAGAAAGCCTTCCCCCATTGTCCTACTTGTTTCCTTCTTTTCTTTTTGTTCTTTTTGCTATTTTAGGTTTCTAATGGTAGTTTTCTACTACTGATAGAACCTAAGGTTCTTTCTTTTTGCCTAGTTTTTTTAGAATTTTTTGGCAAGGGTTTTTAGGGCTTTGAGTAGCTCGATTTTTTTGTTTTTCCCATCAATTGCCCAAGGTTTTTTTTTGTGTTTTAAATCACTCTTTTTTTTTTTGAAATTGGCTCTCCGATTTTTTGATTTCGGAAGAAGGTAGCCATAAAGCTGTCCTTAAATGCTGGGGATACAGTCACTTGTGGCATTTCTAGACATCGTGCCATTTCTAGATGCAAAAAATTTACGTCTAGCATGGTAAAGCCATCTTTGGCATGGTGCAAATACACCTTGCTGAGTTATTTCTTTTTCCTTTTTTTTTTGTTTTTTTGTGTGCTTTGTTTTATTTATTTTTTGTTCTTTATGCTTCTAGAATGTTCTTCATTGTAATTGGCTTTAATCTTGGCTTATTGACTTTAATCTTATTTTCTTAGTTTGATCCGTTTGCTTTTAATTTTAACTATTTGGGTTTGTTTATTAACAAGCCTAGACATTGGGCTTGTTTATGAAGCCTAATGTTTTCTTGTTGAGGACCAAATACCAAGCTTAGACTTTTGAAAGCCCACTGCCTATTGGATTATAAAAAATAACATAACAATGTAGAATAAAATATAAAATAAAAGCAATAGATAAAATAAAAAATAGTGTTTACAAATATCCCTTTGAAAAACGACTCCATCTTTTGCTAGGTTATTCGCTTTTCGATTAACCTTTCTTAGAACGTGTCTTATCTCCCACCAGTTAAATCTTTTTCCATTCTCTCAATTTGCATTAGTCATTTTCTCATTCTCCAAGGTGCCATGCTTGCATCTTTGATCCACTTCACCCTATTGCTTAAGTCGCTTTCGATGAGAAACCTTTGATTCTCTTTCCACTGTGATCCTACAAAAATGAGGAGTGCCTCCTTTACTACCAGTATTTGTGCTAGATTCGAATTGGCTATGCCGATTGTCTTAGAGAATAAGACTTTAACCTCCCCTTTATTACTAGTATTACGTGCTTAAAAAAGTTCATTCAATTAAATGTGGATGTTTAAATGAAAGAGCTTTCTTCTAGAAGAAATTATCATATTGAAAACAATGATTTCGTTCTTTTCTTTACCAATATTACCCATTTGAATCCATAGATCCTTTTTGGAAGAGTTCAAATTTTTTTCGAAAGTGCATGATAGAATGGTTAATGAAGTCAGAAAGATAAAGAAAGGAAAAAAAAAGGAAAGAAAAATGAAGCTCTAGAGTGCAAACTCAACAAAGTTGTTTAGAGTCAAAAAATGAGAATTTTTAAAGCCACTCATGAATTTGATCAAGGTTGACAAAAAACAAAAGATAGAGGTCATTTTGAATCAACTAGAGTGAATTAGAGACCCTCAAAATGTCTAAGAATGTCAAACACCATTTGAGATTCAAGCTTTGTTAGAAAATCAATGTTAAACTTCAAACCTTTCCTTTCTAAAATAGCTTGCCAAATCTTGAGCTTCTGGTCTTTATATTTATCAAATGTCATATATCATGAGACTAAGAGAATGCGAAAATTGATTGTGATTTAAAATGAATCATTTTGTGAAATGTTTGATTTTCAAAGAATATAGAGTTGAGAAATATTACATTTGTGAGCTTAGATGAAGAAACACATCGTTTTCCTATCTAATGGTGAAACCTTTTTGTTACCCAAGACCTTGATGTGTTAAACCATTCAGTATATTCAAAAGACCAAATTGTGATCTGACCCACCAAAGTTCATTTCCATTAATAATCATCGATTCTCAAGAGATTCAGATATCACATGTTTTTCAAACTTGGATATTCTATCACTTCAACAAGGAAAATATGCAGAATTCATACATTTTTGTTCCAAGATTCAATTATATTTGGTCATGAAAGTAATTGTGTGGGGAATTTTGTGGTCATTTTGCCAAAAATCAAGATGATTTTGAAAGTTTTGATTAAAAAAAAAGAGTTCAAAAAAGAAGAAGCAAGAGTCCTTACGATTATTGTAAAGTAAATCTATAATCATTTCATGAGGATAAGACAAGCATTTTGAAAAAGACAAAGTCATTTTTGAAGAAAAAAGTGAGGAAAAAGTGGCGCAAGGAAGTGTTTTCATGATCAATGGGCATGGAAACATTGAAATTAAGTTTGAATTGATACATAATTACTAGTTTATATTTATTGTCAGAAAAGTATTTCAAAAATCTAGATCAATATAACAAGATTGGCAAATAGGTTCTTTTGTTACCAGAAATTTGGTTACTTTAGAAGAATGTCACCAAAAAATGCCCAAGGACAAGAAAAATGGTTTTTCAATAGAGGAATACATTGAAAATGAAGGGATGCTTGTGAGTATCTTTTATTTCCATCATGCAATCATGCATACATGAATGTTCACGTACATGGCCGTGCAAATTTGACATTCAAAATTTTCATTAACACATTTTTCTAGGATCTTCAAGAAATATGAGACCATCCATCATAGAATTTTGCAATGATATCAGGTTTTGATTGAGTTGAAACGCATTTTCATTAAAAGAAAAAAAATTCGAAACCTCTGGGGTATTTTCAAAAACGTTCGAGTAACAATTTCAAAACCTCTAAGTATATTATCAAATCCTCTAGGTTCAATTTTCAAAAACTTCGGGTACATTTTCAACACCTTTGAGCACACCTTCAAATCCCCCAAGTACAATTTTGAAAACCTTTGGGTAACAATTCCAAATCATCCCGGTATAATCTTAAAATCCTTTAGGTAAACATTTTGAAAACCTCATAGTACACCTTTAAACATTTGGGTTTGAAAATCTACAAGTAATTACCTTCTTGAACTTTTTTAAAGTTACATATCCTCATTTAAAGATAAGGAAAAAAACTTTTTTTTGCAAAACTTCCAGGTACAATATTGAAAACCTTTGAGTACAATCTTGAAAACCTTTAAGTACATTATCAAAACCTTCAAGTAACCATAATCAAATCCTCCGAGTAACTATTTTGAAAATCTTCAAGTAATTACCTTCATGATTTTTTTTAAGTTACATAGCTTTATTTAAAGATGAGAAGCAAAACCTTTTTTGGCAAAACCTCCAAGTACAATATTGAAAACCTTTGGGTGTAATCTTCAAAACCTTCAAGTATATTCTTTAAAACCTTCGGGTAATATTTTATAAAATCTTTAAATTGAGAAATCAAAGAATCGAGCTCATTTTAATATAAGCCAAGTTTTAGTGGCCTTAAATTGCCTTCTTATCATAATGTGCGGGTCCGAGAACTCGACCATTAGACTTTGAAATTTGAGGGCCGCCACCGATATTTTTTATCTAGGTGTGATTAACTTTCTATTAAATTCGTTCTATTTGACGTGGTCCAAAATTGATTTTAGGTTTGTTTAAAGAACAATAATCTAGTTTGTGAGTTTTGAGTTGAGTTCGAGAGTAAGGTTATGCACAAGGAAGGATTGGCACACTCGCGACACCCGTTCAAAGAACGGTACCAATTAATCATATGTTATCAGTACTTAGCCTTAATTCTTAATTTTTATCTTATTTTCTTTAATTATAATTTATTGTTTGATTTTTTTTATTTTTGCTTTTATTCACAACCTAAAGTCCATTGTTCGGTTTATTTGTATAATGTGCTCTTAATGCAACTATGAAATGCATGGTATAAATCTTTACAAAATGTCAAATGAAAACCTTGTATTGAAAATATTTCCCGAATGTACCCATCATACTAATGGGACCTAGAGATATTCTCTCACCAAGGGAGTTCTTCTAGAAAACTCACCTTCATAAACTTATCAAAGAAATCCTATCATTACAGCAATCATCTGTGAATAAAAACATTTTGATGTAATGCAAAACTTAATACAAGTAAAGACTTTTTATTAAGAATATTCTCTGAGCCCTCCCATCCTATTGGTAGGACCCGAAAATATGCTTTCACCTAGGAAATTTTTCAAGCAAACTCACATTTACAAGCTTTCTCGAAGAGTCCCATCATCAAGGCCCTAACTTGTGTACCAAAAATATCTAAATGGATGCAAAGATAGGTAAATAATGTGATGATGACGTGTAATAAATTTTGATACTTTTCGTTTTTAATGTCATATATTTAGTATTGTTATTATTATCATCTTTTGTATTCCTTAATATCTTGTTATTAATATTTTAAAAATATTTTATTCGAATTAATATATTGAGACTTAAGATTAAAACCCTCCCATCATACTGGTGAAGTTTAATCAAATCTCTCACCTAAGAAAGTTAACCCAAGATTTACGACTTCACATGTCCTGGATAAAAATTCCATCTTCGATCTAATTCAAATAACAAATTCCCATTTACTTTGTTATTATGCTTCTTATTTGTCTATTGCTTTAATATTCATTATATATTTTGCTATACTTTTTTAATAAATGTTATTAATTTTATTATCTAGAATAACTATTCATATAATATTAGACCACTAAAATTAAGAGCCTCCCATCATTTTGATAGGGTCCTAATTTACTTGGAATTAGTTACTTTTCATTATTCCAAAGTAATTAAATAATTGACTGTAGTTTCAAAAATTTTATATTATTATTTTTCATTATTATGTATATATTTTCTTGTTTTTCTTATTTGCATATTTTGTATTTTTCTATATAAAACATTTATCTCTCCTATCCTTTTTTTTTTTTATAATCACATGTTGTATTTCTATATATTTTTATAAATTGTTATATTACGTATTTTTATATTGACATATTTTCTTATTCACTAATCTATTTATTATATTTTTTATATTTTTTATATTAAATACTAAATCAATGCTTCCATCTACACAATAATGGTCTAAATACCCTAAAGAAAATGAACCAAATACATTAGACAAAACAGCTAAAGGGCTTACCTTCTCTCGGCTTGACAAAGACCCAAAACCAATGGGCTCAAGAGCATATGGGCCAAGCCTGACCCGTTTGGAACAGCCAGGCATGTTGTAGCAAATTTTTCCCCACTCAAAAATGACGTTGTTTGGCGTTACACCACAAGTCCTTTTCCTTTTTTTTTTTCTTGCTGTTCTTTTCTTTCTTGAGGTTACGTTTGATTTGTGAAATAGTTAATAATAAAATAAAATAATTATTATATGAGAATAAAATAAGATGAGAGTAAAATAAAATAATTATTATTTTATTTAATATGATGAATGAAATAAAACAGAAATAGTTATTATGACTTATTGCAATGTTTGGTTGGTAATAATAATTTTAAAATAAAAAAAATAAAAACACTCTTTATTATTTATATGACTATCTATTTTTATTAAAATTTTTAAATATTAATAATCTAGAATTTAATTAAAATATTAATAACTAATCATTTAAATATAAATATTTCATTTATAATTTAATCATTAATATTTTAAAATATTAATAATTGACCATTTAAATATTAATATGTATTTATAATTAAGTCGTTAATATATTAAAATATTAATATTTATTTAATTTAAATATTATTATGATAAATTATTTTACTTTATTTTGTTTTTAAATATTAATAATTGATTGTTTATTTCAAATATTAATAATTTAATCATTAATATTTTAAAATATTAATATTTTATTTAATTTAAATATTATTATGATTAATTTTTATTTTTAAATATTAATAATTGATAATTTATTTAAAATATTAATAATTGATGATTTAATTATTAATATTTGATATATAATTTAAATGAAATTATGCTTATTTATTTTTTAAATAGGAATAATTTATAAGTTATTTTATTAATAATTTATAATTTAAATAGTAATATTTTATTTATAATTTAATATTAATATGTTAAAATATTAATATTTTATTAAAAGTTGGAATCAAGGAGAGGAAGAGGAGAGAGGACAAATAATATTTTATATAAATAGAGTTGTAATTTTTTAAATTTGTAAAGAGTATTTTGATTTTTATGATTTTTTGAGTTTATTTCTCAAATTATGAAATAATTAATATCGTGGGAGGATGGTATTAACTATTTTTGAAAAATAACCATTCTTATAGAATGACTATTTCTTAGACTATTTCTTATTCAAATAAAAAAATCAAAATTTTCTAAAAATAAAAACCATTTCCCAAACCAAACATGCTATAAATGGTGTTATTTTGGCACCTTAAATCTCAAACCTTAGGTATAAAATCTTTCTTTTCTTTCCCTACACACTCTCTCTGAGTTAGCAGTGCCTCTTTCTCTCTTTCAAACCAGATAAGGAGAAAAAACTAAGACCCCTTAAATTTGGTCTCCCTGTTGCAACCGCTCCCCTCACCTAATCGTCAAGTGTCAGATGTCTGAGGCCTTTTAACCCCGAAACAACCAGCCAAGCAATATGACAATAACCCTTCAAGCTTTCCAAGGCTCTCAAACAAACATTCTCTTTTTCCTTTTTGTTTACTTGAGGAATTAGGTATCATATTGGCTGCTAGAAAAACTAGGGCTTTTGTCTTGTTGTTTTTTTTGGTATTTTCCTGTGTTAGAATCTGCTGGTAGATCTAGGGCTTAGTTTTTTTAGATTTCTTTTAGAAGGGGCTAGGGTTTTCTCAAAAGAATATTGAATATTGCGATTCGTGAGAGAGAGATCTTAGATTTTTTTATTTTAGAATCACCTTTTTTTTTTTTTCATTTAGTTAGTCTTTGCTTTTGTAAATGGGAAAGGATTTTGAAAATCCTTCTTGTCTTCTTGCTGCCATTTGCCGCACCTTGGTGGTCATATTAGTAAGGTCTTTGGGTTTGGTGACCTATTGCCAAACCCTTGATTTTTAAAATTGACTTTGAGTCTTTCACCAAATAAAGCCGAGGGGAAAAAGTGGTAAATTTTGAAAGAAAAAAAAAAAACCTTAGCTCAGATTGGCATATCTTGGGAGAAAGAGGCATCAATTTGCCTTGAGGAGAGAGAAAGCTGGTTGCCATGGTAGTCTAGCCTTAGTTGGTTGCCACAAAAGTCACCTTGGTTGCGATGCCAAGCATGACAGCAAATCAGGAATTCCCCCTCATTTTCTTATTTTTCTTTCTTTTTTTGTTATTTTCTTATATTTATTAATATTATTACTTTGATTTTAAGAATTTAAAAGGTTCACTTAGAAGCAGTTCAGACTTCTCTTAAAAGCCAGAGGAAGTCCAAAAGAAAATTAGAGCTAATACATCCTAATGAAGAAAAATAAATAAAGATAAAATATAAATGCAACTAAAGGTCTGGACACAAAATGGTGTTTACAATTACCCTTTTTTGTGCATTCTTGAGAATTAAGAAGAACCTACTTCCACCAAATTGAAAGTGCCTCTCATTTCTGAATGATGCTATACAACTTAAAAGAAAAAAAAAAATTCCTGAAGATGATTACTGAGAGGTTTCATAAGGATGTACCCAAAAGTTTTGAAAAAGTTGTATTCAGGTTTTACAAAATCTACCTGGAGGTTTTACAAAATGAACATGAAGGTTTTAGATAGTCTACTTTGCGCAGCCTTTGCTCCAAAGGGAAGTGATGTATTGAGTTCAAACCTCCCCGACATTTCTCTGTTTCAAGTGCACCTTAAAGTTTTGGAGTCATGGAAAAAGCAAGCATTCATCATTGCATTTTTGTATAAACAACCGTTGCATAACGGATTTATACCCGGCCAACCAAAATTCAAAAACACATGAATAAAGAAAAAGAACAAAAGCAAAAGCCAGCCTTAACCTTTTCCTAGCTTTTTTCAAAATCCAACTAGGTACCTCAGACTATATAAAAATGGTTTTTGATGTTATTTGTCTGCCTATGGTCTTATTCTCATTTTTGTCTTTGCATCTTTGAAAAATTCAGAAACCAACAAGACATGGGTTCTTGCATTAGCAAATGCAGACCCAAGAAATATTTCATACAAGACTTTAGTCATGTTCAAGACAAGCTTGTGATCTCACAAGCTCCAAAAACTCCCATTCCTGTCTCAAACAAAATTTCCCCTTTGCCTCTTTCACCTACCATTTCTTCTTCTTCTTCTTCTTCAGTTTCTTCCTTTAGCAACACTACAACTAGTTCATGTTCATCGATTTCAAGCTCATCTTCGGTCTTAAGCTCGAAGGATAGGTCTTTTTCGAATGAGTTCTTGTGGGCATGTGTTAAGGAAAACCCTCATATAATTCGTATTAATTCAATCAAGGAAGCCTCCCTTGCGTTAGCCACTACTAAATCTCCTACTCAGAAATTAGGCTCCCCGGTTAAACCAGCTGTGGCACGAGCGAAACAGTCAATCCCGCAAAGGGAGAAGGGCTTTACACCACAGAAAAGAGGGCGGTCAAGTTCACCAACAACATTGACTCGTCAAAAGAGCTTCCGAAAGGAGCCTGATAGACTTAATTCTGCATATAATTTGCCAAGTAGGAGTTTGAGGTCACCATCTCCAAGCAGGAGATTTAGTACCGGAGATTATAGTCGGGGAATATTGGCAAGTACATCCAAGGAAATTTGCTCATCAAAGCGAATTGTTGGCCCTAAGGTAAATGCACTGAACTCTGTTTCTTCCTCTCTAAGAAAGGATAATTTCAGGCCTTCAAGTCCAATGATCAGCCATCCTAGTCCATTGAAGTCTTGTTTGAGAAATCGGGAGACTTTCATTCACCGTATTAGTTCTAAAATCGATGAAAGTGCGCTCCAAGCAGCCCTGTCCCAGCAAGAAAATGACTCCATTACTATGGAGGACATTGACAATCCTCATATTTCCTTGGATTGTTTCATTTTTCTGTAGAAAATGAGCTTGCATATGCATACTGAAACATTTTCCATTATCACATTTTTATATTTTTCTTTTTTGCTTGATTTTCTGATTGTTTGTCCCCAATATTCACTATGGATAGGATTAAAAATGATCAACAGGATCAACTATCTAGATTGATAGTGTTGATTGAATGGGATGTATTGATTTTCTCAAATTTGTTGTTATATACTACGAAGAATGAAGATTGTTATAACTTTTGACAGATTTTGATTGGCAGAGTTAGAACACAATTCCTACCGCTCTGCTCTAGCATTCTCTTATGTGCCCAAACTCCGAACCTTTTCCTTTTGAATAAAAGAAAATTCAGCTTCAATGTATATAATATAATGACAAATTTGACTCTAAATCTTTAAATATTTTATACAAGCATTGGTATCCTCCAAAAAAACATTCACAAAGCAGGGGCCAACTGTCTGCTGCACTTTCAGTCGGGCCTTAGGCTGGGGAAGCTGGCGGCCAAGGCCAGGGTTTATGGGTAATGAGATACTTATTCTTTCCCAGACTCTGAGTTGGGCTGGGAAATGGAAAAGGCCGTTGACAGAGGGAATTTGTTTCTCAATTGACAGACTGAAAAGTAGAAAAAAACAAGAGTAAAACCAAAGTCTGTTCAATATATAATTACAAGTAGCATCCAGAATTAAGATTATGAAGACATAAAAAGTCGTTCCTTAATTAATATCTTTTCCAAATTTCGCCTAGTGAATTGATTAACTATCTATGTTAAATATTGATATTTCAAATTATATGGCTTAAATTAGTGACCACCCATTTTTATCACTATAAATCAATTATTGGAATTGCTCATGTACTACCCAAATACAGGCATTTGCTCAAATATAAAGAGAAATAGACAAACAGTTAAAGCAATTATAATTTTGCAACTTTGGTATATTTCTCTTCCATACTTATGGTTTTGCATAAATTTTACTTTTTGGCCCGAAATGAAAACAGAAAAAATTCTTTTAATAGAGAGGATAATAATAATTAGGCCAAATAATACAGATTGTTTTAAGTAATTTGAACATATGTATAGTGCAAGTGGAAGAGGTCCCCTTTCTCTTGGACTTGTCGGGTGAACCCAATTTTGTCAAGCCAAAGATCGTATATAATAGAAGGATTAAAAACAACTTCTTAGAAGAGAGAGGAAGATTTATATTAACTTGGTAGAATCCATTATTAGACACAGTTGGTCGCCTTTCCTAGCCAGATGGGCCTATTATTAATTAAATAGAGTTAAAGGATTCCCTCTCTACTTCTCAGCTGTACTTTTCCCAAAAAGTGAATCAAATAGACACCACTCAGTTGAATTTTGTTGCATCACTATTTGAAAAGAAAAACCACGAGACACTTAAAAGATCTACAACAAAACATATAATAGAGGTTTTCTATTGCATACAAATAAAATTAATGCCATATGTTGGCTGTATTGCAACAGCAATGGCCCCTTCGGCTTACCAATTTTGGTGCAATAAGGGAAAAAACCTAAGGAAGCTTTGAGCCCATCTGAAATGGCATGCTTAATGAAAACTCTAGCGACCGCTCAGCTTATTTTGGAGTTTTCGTTTATGTTTTTCCAAGGGTTTTAATCATTGAGAAAAACCAAGACCCACATTGATGCTTAAAGTTTTTCCAGTAATCTAGTATGTGCTATTTTTCTTTTTTAATATGACCAAAGAGAGATCTGAACTCAATTATTTAAGTATGAGAGATACATGCACTTACAATTGAATTAAATGTTTAAGTACATGTAACATATGTTATTAATGGCATATTTGGTCGAGGGGAATGACTTAGTCACTCCCTCCTTATTCTTTCAAAATAGTTTTGCATTTGTTTGGTTGCTTTTTACTATTGAGAATAGCCATTTCAAAATGTAGCTATTCCCCTAAAAAGGGACTTAGCCATTTCCCTCTCCTTTGTTATTAGTCATTCAATGGTTCATGGTAAAAATATTATTGGATGAAAATGTCCCTGTTTAATGGAAACGTCTTGGGAAAAAAAAACCAAATGCTTTCTTGAAACAGTTTTCTTTAATATGAAGCAAGATCTAATGAGAAAAACATGCCTACTAAATATAGGGATATCCAGATGAATAAGAATTAAGTAATCAGTATAAGTAAAAATTTCGGATTTGTATAGTGTTATAGTTTATTCAAAATGCAAAATGTAATTAATTAGGATATTGATAAATGCATAGTATATACATATATATTCTCAATGTTCATTTTTTTTACATTAATTATGAATGAAATGCCATGTATTTGTAATAAAGAATGCCTTGATAGAATTTCAAAAATTTAATGAATGAAATTTTAATCCACAAAGCAATTTCTAAAAAAACAAAAATCCATAAAGCAATTTCCATAATTCTCACGAGCTCTTTAGGCTAACATTTGAAACATTTGAATGTATTCTTCACGTTAAATAGTAAGAAATATAGAACAGATAAGATTTAAAATGTAAAATACAGATAAGATTTCTAAGACTGAAAGAATAATGAATGCTATGAGGGCATCAAGCAACTAATTAAGCCATGTGAAAAGCCTCTGCATATCAAAATGGTGGAGTATATGTTTCATACAAAAGCAAGGATTATATATATATATAACCAAGTTTTAAAGTAACAAGGGCGAAGTTGAAATTAATTGCATCAAATATAAATTTAAGAAGCTAATAAAGCAACAAATTAAAACCCGGATGAGAAAGCATGCATATATAATGCAATCGAACCGACAGCTTGTTAACAAGTATAATTAGCGTTAATCAAAGAAGTGATTAGTGTATGTTAACCAATTGGGACAGGTAGGGCAAGGTTGTTATGAGACCATCCAAGAAGAGATTGTCTTTAAATAAAGCAATAAGACGATTAACTTCACGTGAAGTTGGCTTGGATGTATTAGGCACTGATAAAGCAATTTGCAAGATATCAATGTGGGCCAAAAACACTTCGTTCCGCAGTGAGTCTTTTTGTTCTCCTTCTCTAGGGTAATTTATGTAGCCGGGGGGCCTCCTTTGAGGGAGTCCCATCGAGGAAGTGATTGATGCAATAATTATGATCCAATTGAAATTTTTTTATGATATACTGGTTTTTCCCCTGCTCTGATCAGTGTCTCTATCCATATCGAATATTGTTTATCGATATATTCAAACTCTAGTACACGCAGATAAAGCTTATACCGCCTGAAAAAGAAAACCAAAGTCCTCTTCAGCATTTTAAAAGTTCTAAATAATAATCAAATTTGACCCGAATATTCTTGTCTACTCCAAAGGAAGAGGGAAAAAAATTTCAAAGGTTTGATAAAATATAATCAGCTAAACGAAAATTATATTTCATTATATTCATGTATATACACATATATCAATAAGTCGTTTAATAGGTGGATATGATATAGGTTTTTGTTTAATTTTGTAGAAATTCGTATATGGTCTAATCACAATTAAAGTATTTCATAGAATTTTAGGCATAAAGATGTAGTTTGGATTAATGCAAGTGTTTGAATTACTTTTATTGTGATACTCTAACCTAAATGATATTTGAACTATATTTATATTGTCTTAAAGTGTGACAAATAGACTTTTATCAAGTTATTTATAAAATATTTGAGCTTATGCTATTTTCTTAGTTTAGGTTTATTAAAAAATAACTAGGGTTAATATAAATAACCCATTTAAACATAGCAGCCACATTCTTTGGTGGAGAAAATGAAAAGTTAAGAAGGAAGTTTCACAAGCATCTTTTTTATAGGATTCGAGGATTTCCAAGAACAAACTGGAAAAATAAAACTTAAAGGTTATAGCTGGATTTATGCATAGAAGGTGAGTAAAAATCCTCTTTTATTGAAGAAAAATATGTTATTAATTTGTAAGAATTTAAATTGAAATTTATGAGAAAAACTAATTAGAAGTTTTGTAGTTTTCACATATCTTCATGATGTAGCAGAGGTTGGACCATTTGATTTTACTTTTATCAATTATTTAAGATTTAAACATGATTATATGCTTGGTTTCGAGATTGGATGGGGAGAAATCAACTTCTTATGAATTAAAAAGGAAAATATGCATGTAAGAACCAAGTTTCACATATTGTACCTGTTCTAATTCTGTATTGATCTATAGAGTTTCACCGTTTGAGTTATATATAGTTGGAAAGCTACATGAGTCTATTTTCTGGTGAACCAGATAGAAATAGATCATTCCAAGTTTTCTAATTAGAGATATGAAAATTTTTTATAAAGATTGTGCAAAATGCCAGCAACAACGTTAGGGGTAATTTTGAAAATTTTATGTAACTTTTTAGAATTGGGTTAGGTGCTGAGCTATATATAGGTGGAAAGTCTATTAATTATAATTTTCAATGCATTAAACAAATCTTAATTTTAAGTTTTGTAGCTTAGGATGTAGTTGTTTTAACAAGTGGCGTGCAAGCTTTTCAAATTGTTATTTAGGAGATTTTGGATTACTTTGCCTAGTTTCAAGTTATAATTAGATTACAGAGAGTTAGATTGTGTCTAATATGTTTAGGTGTTTGATTGTTTTTGGGAGAAAGAAAGTTGTTAGAGCGAAGGAAGGTAAGTATATCCTAACACACACTTTGCTTGCATCCGAAAATATCATATAAGTATATTTCATTAAATGAAGTAAACCTTTTATTTCACTATTTTTAATATATGAAAATAGGGTCAAGTATATGATTATTTTTTATTTTGGTTTGTTCATATGATGAAAATCGACTTGTGAATATTTTGGTTTATTCATACGATGAAGAATGATTTACGAAAATTTTGGTTTATTCAGATGATAAAGATTGATTTATAAATGTTTTGATTTATTCAAATGATGAAGATTGATTTATGAATGTTTTAATTTATTCATATGACAAAGATTGACTTACAAATGTTTTGGTTTATTTATATGATGATGATTGATTTATGAATGTTTTGTTTTATTTATATGAAAAATATTGATTTATGAATGAGATGAAATCTTTGATTATCTTTTAAAGAATGTTATAAGAGCTACAAAATGATCCTTAGGAAGTGAGATAATTGACAAGAAAACTAGATTTATGGCCTTGCTAGTAGGTTATATTAGTTAGCATATGGTCTTGCCAACGGGTTACAACAGTTAGCATACGACCTTGCTAACAAGTTACAGTAGTCAGCATATGACCATACTAATAGGTTATAATAGTTAGCAATGATCATGAGAATGATATTGTCTATACGGTTCTGGTCATGAATTATAGTAGTGTTAGTAGCTAAAGATGATGAAACTATGATTTTTAAAGACTAAATCTATGGTTTGTTTGAACGATATTTTAAGAATGAAATTTGATGGCCAATGATTTATGAACTTACGAAATTATTCATTTCGAATAAAATGAATCTTTGACTATTTTGATGGCATTATTTATTGAAATGTTCTTAATGATCTATATGATATATTTAAAATAATGCTTGATCCAAAAATGTGTGTGGTGCTATACGTGTTGAGCTGTGGTTGCTCATTCCTTTATTTACATTTTTTGTAGATGACTAGAGATGAGAGCTTTAGAAGTGTGGAAGCTAAGAGAACAATTTAAGAAGTTTACTTTAGTGTGAAAACATTACTATATTTGTTAAAACTATATTATGTGTAATTGATACTTAAATTTCTAGTTAATTTACTTTATAATATTTGGAGACTTTAGAAAAGTTGTAATAGTTTATGTTTCGAATATGTTAGAAGATAAACATTAGATGAGTTATAATAGTTTATATTTCAAATATGTAAGAAGATAATTGTCAATATGACTTCAATTGAAAACTTTTATATGAATGATAGATAGAAAGGCTTCGTATTACTTTGGGGCATAGTCTCGAGGTAATATGCTTATGTTATGCCTTGGTTTCAAGATGTGACACTTATTCTTGAAATGACTATTCAAGGATGAACACTTCACTATTTATAAGCTACTTCCAATAAGTGAAGAGTTTTGCTTATGGGAACTTTTCCAACAGTCACATGCTAAACTAAGAAAAATAATCAAACCAAATAATGTGCAATCCTTGACCAATATCGTCACCATTTTTGACCAGATTATATTTAGAGATTTTGCACTCATGTGTTATTCTTATTGGTAATTTTGTTATTACAAACTTGATTGCTAGTATCTTACTTGATTATTTTCATTTAATCTAGTATGTTTTGCTGCTTAATGTCTGCTTGTGTTTGTGTTGCTATTCCAATCTATTGTTGAATGTGTTTTACCCCTAATCTAATTTGTGCTTGATGTACTTTTTGCCACTAATGCTGAATTTGATTAATTTGTTTAATGTTGCTTCGTTTAAGCAAGGTTGTGTTTCTTCAATCCCCTTCAAATTGGATATATAAGAGAATTCCATAGTCTAAATTTAGTTCAAAAGCTTTCAAAGATCTTACAAGAAAGAGCTTTGGTGAATAAATCAACCACTTATTTGCTGCAAGAAATGCACAATAGTTTGTAGTTGAACATCTAGTGAAGGGATAACCAACTTAATCTACATATGAGTAGGAATATAATACTAGAGGAGTGAGATATAATTAATTTATATTAATTCAAGATTTATCATAGTAAAAATTTATAATATAAAAATATATGATTTTTGATACTTGATTGGACAGCAAAAGTGATACTGATCAGATTAATTGATCGAATTCAGTACATTAAGATGTTCCTTCTCTTTTTCTACATAACCCTCCAATAAATAAAATGTTAATGTTGTTTTGCGTAGACAGAACAGGAGATTCAGTCTTACCTTTATATAGTGAATCTCCAATCCCAACATCATAGGATTTAGGATTTATTATAAAAGCTTACACTTTAAGTCCACATATAATATTGGAATCACCTTTAAACCAATCCAAATCACTAGATTATATTATAAATTATAATATTGTCAGTTTATCGAAACCAAATTAATTTAACCTATATTGATAAAAAAAATTCGCACTTTGATTTTACCAGAAAATGTAACACTCTCCAAAATCACCCTTAGACTATAAGTTTCAAATTCTAATTAAACATTTTGAGGTATCTGTTCTAAGACATAGCAAATTAATTTAAAAATATGATTGAATACCAAATGGCTAAAATTTTAAACATTATATTTTGGAGAAAAGCGAGCTAGTTCATGAAAAAATCAACTCGATCAATCACTTTCTATATATATATATATATATATATGTATTTTAAATAACATTTTAGTTTAAATATCTAAAAACAGAAAAGAAAAAAAACGAAGGGCAATGGGTTAAATACAGCTTTTTAAAGAGGGAGTGAGTAGAACCGACTACTCGCTTTGCTTAACTTTTTTTTTTGTGAAAGGCCACTTCGGTTAATTTTGTCTAATCTCTCTCAATCAAATACACCAAGTGACCCATATTACCTCCAGCTAAGGTCGCTATATTTTTGTTTGCTCTACATATCGTCTCTTAACCCATGTTAAAGCTATTTATATATATATATATATGTATATATATATATATATATATATATCCCGCCACCTTTTCCTACTTACACACTCATTTTCTTGTCTTCTAAATGGATTCAACTTCCTCTGCCTCTACGTGCCTCTTTTCCTCTCCCCTTGAAGATCAAAGACTTAATCAAGATTGTTTTATTGAATCATCTTTTCTCCAAAACCAAACCAACGTACCCAAAGAATTTCTTTGGCCCAAAGTTGATTTAGTTAATGCTCATCAAGAGCTTTTGGAACCACTTGTCGATCTTGAAGGGTTCTTTAGAGGTGATGAATTGGCAATTCAACAAGTGGCCAGAGTCATTAGGGCTGCTTGTTTAAGCCATGGTTTCTTTCAAGTGATCAATCATGGGGTGGATTCACATCTGATTAAAGCTGCATATGAGCACCTGAATCGTTTCTTTCAACTACCTGTTAGCCAGAAAGTAAGGGCTCGAAAGATGACTACTACTGGATTGAAATCCTTGAGCTATTCCGGTGCACATGCTGATCGTTTCTCTTCAAATTTGCCATGGAAGGAGACATTAACTTTTGTCTTCGAAGAGAATCCGAAGGAGGCCAGTATAGAAGATTTGTTCAACGCCTGTTTAGGGCATGATTTTAAACAGATGGGGTAAGAATTTTCATGGAATTTTGCATTTTGCTTCGTAGTCACCCATTTATCCTAACCCTAATTTCCGTTTGTCGACATACAAACAACAAATTTGTACTCAAAAAATTTCTCCATTTTGTAGCGTGATCTACCAGAAGTATTGTGAAGGAATGAAGGGCTTAGCACTTGTAGTGATGGAAATATTAGCAATCAGCTTGGGAGTTGATCGATTGCATTATAAAAAGTTTTTTCAGGATGGGCGGTCTATAATGAGATGTAACTATTATCCTCGTTGCCCCGAGCCAGGTCTTACCTTTGGCACTGGGCCTCATTGTGACTCCACATCTGTGACCATTCTTCACCAAGATGACGTTGGAGGTTTGGAAATTTTTGCAAACAACAAATGGCAGATTGTTCGACCTCGTCATGATGCCCTAGTAATCAACATTGGTGAGACCTTCACGGTGGGTTTCCACACTTTCTATGAATTTTAAGATTTTCAGCAACTTGTTTTTTTCTGCACTAGTATGGGACACTATCATTACAGGACAAACTTTTGTACTTCGTGCGCGACTGCATAATTTGTCCCTTGCTCGTATCCTTTAAAGGTTTTTTTATCTTATTTTTTTGTCATTAGGATGCCCAAGTTTCTTTTGGCATAAACTTAAAACCAATGCTTTAATAAATGAACGGATACGGACTAATTAATTAGACTCCCTTTGGTTAATTGATTTGTTGATAATATGCTGAGAAGCCGAGTTGCAAGTTGGTGTACTCTTTATGTCTCTGACCTACTAATTTCATATTCCTAGCTACAGTAATTACTCTAGTACTTGAATTAAAGATTGTTTGAGCAATTGGTACTTGAATTAGGATAGCTTGGACATTTGAGTTTATCCGTGAAAGTAAAGCCCCTCGTAAATATCTTTTGCAAACTTACATATATGAATTGCTGTGTAAATTAACTAATATGTATGCTTGAGGACTGCGGTGTAAATTGTTTATTTGACAACTTTTTGAGGTTCTATATATATATATATATATATATATATATATATATATATAATAAATTAGCTCATTAGTTTTACTATACACAAGTAAATATTCTAATTGTTGTTTTTTGGAAAAAAAAAAAAACGTCTCAGGTGTTGTAGATATTTAAGTTTTAATCAACAATAAATCATGACCTAATAAATTGATAAACCTGCTTTGCTGTCATTTTCTAGTAATTCCTATCATAGAGGTAGGCAGGTAGAAACAATCGAGAAGGTAGTCAAAAATACAAGATTGGTTTTTTGTGGCCGCCTTGACAAGGAAGTATATATGCAGTGGTGGGAAATATGGGATACATCACTCATATTTTGACATCTAGGCAATATACAACCAATAATGTTGGGATATTTCCTGTCGAAATAAGTTAAGAAAGGAGGGAATTAAGGCTGTGGTGGGAAATATACATACAAAGTATATATTTTATTTAATAATAATTCTCCTGTGACATTTAAGTCGACATGTTCATTTATGTTGATGCCATGTTTTGTCCTGTAAGACCTTGTAGCATGCAGATATACATACAAAGCTATCTAGGAAGGATTTTTATTGGTTTTAATTTGTCGGATGGCGAATGCAATTGCAGGCATTATCAAATGGGAAATACAAGAGTTGCCTGCATAGGGCAGTAGTTAACAGGCAGAGGGCCAGAAGATCATTGGCATTCTTTCTTTGCCCACGAGAAGACAAGGTGGTCAGACCTCCTGAAGATCTTGTGCAGGGTGAAGTGACAAGAGCTTACCCAGATTTCACATGGTCGGATTTCCACCTTTTCACCCAAAAATACTACAGAGCCGACGCTCATACTCTCCACAATTTTACCAAATGGCTCTTATCTTCCAAACCTGTTGACAATAATTAGTCTCTCCTGCTTCCTTCCTATATATAGAGTTATATGGATGCGTGGTTATTATTTTAGATGGATCTATTTCAGTGCCAGGCCATGGTAGATGCATGCCTTGCTACTAATAAGTAATTCTGTTTTTCTTTAGAATCCTTAATTTGTGAAGTTAAGATCACATTCCGATGCAACATGTAATGTGGGAACCAAGGAAATGTGATCTGCGTATGGTAATGTTAAGGTCATGAATTGTAATCGTTTTATTGTTCTCAGATTTAATTGACTTGACCTTACATGAGTTCTCCACATCTGCATTTTGCAATTAGGTGATTTTTAGTTGGATAATTTTTATGTTTTGGCAATTTCTCCACGTTTGATCACTAGATTGAATTGCATCTGATAAGTTCAAAGGTACTCTAGATGAGAGTAGTGATTCAAAGGATACATTCAAGTAGCCAAGTGTTTCAATGGTTTAAATTATTAATAAATGACCTTATTCTAACATTACAATTCAGCATCCACTAGACAGATGATTATTGAGTTTTGCATGTATATTTCGATAAAGATACGATTTCAAAACAGATTGATGAATATGAATGTACATGAGGGTCAAGAAGAGAGATGGATAATTTTTTTTTCTCTACATGAATGAAAATACTAGTATCTTGCTCAAACTCCTCTTCTTCTTTTGTGGCTAGCTTGTTGTATAGGGACTGTGTAAAGATTGATTTTTTTGTTTAACTTCATTGATTTGGCATTATTTTTGTAATTCAGTGAAGTCTCTTGAGGTCTGTCTATTGCTCAAAATCAAATCTCCTTTTGTTTCCTTGAGGGTTTACCTTGCTTATGAACACAGCTAATCTGCAAAAAAAAAAAAAAAAAAAAAATCATCCTCGACCTTTTTGTTCACAAGATTCAAACTAAAAATTTCTTTTTCATATCAAATTTCTTTAATTGTCATTTTCTACTAATTGCACATTATGTCAATTTATTTGGGGTTATAATAAGATTAAATTAAATTTACCCATGCCTTTTCCAATTTAGGCGGATTGGATCATCAAATTTTTTGTTTGTAAAAGGAAGAAAAAGGAAGAAGAAACTCTGCGCATTTATCTGGCATAATGACGCATTGACACGAGGGCTGTCCCTGTGTATTTTGCATAGGACAATGATAAATTGATAATTGTAATAACAAGAGCAGAGGAGGGCCCAAAACTCAAGAGCAAATGTCAGATGGCTGGGAAAATAAACAAGCCCATTATCAAAATTTTGATGGATTTGAAACGACGTAGGACTAGATTTCCTGAGGCGTCTACATAAACCGAAGCCGAAGCCCACCCTTGCCGCACCTCTTTCCAAATAGCCTTGGTCAATGATTAAGCCTCGCAAAATAATAAATAAGATTTTGCAATCAAATGTATAATATAATATATTTATGTCTGGATCAAAGACAAATTAAACGCAATTGACCTTATATTTGACTCCCAACTGCACGCCCTAAAAGTTTTGGCAAGTAAAAGTATTTCCCATTTTTATTCTCCAACTTAAAAGTATCAAAGTTTTTCAACGTTTGTGATTTTCCCACGTTATTAATGATGAGAAAAAAGGGCGAGAAAATGAATTTAGCTTCTGTTTATGATGCTTAATTAGATTAAGGCTTAAGGGGCATTTTACCAGCTGTTAGAATCTACATGGATCCAGCCTAGATCTCACCATAGAAAAACCGATGATTATTCCCCTCTGACCTTTGCAGTTTGCATGTTGATGAGCAGGAGAGAGAAATGAGTCGTGTGGAAAACAGAGAATTGGGCCTTTGCTAGCTACATAGAGAGAGAAGTGGGCTACGTGTTAAGTTGATGGAAGGTGTACGTGTTAAGTTGGGTGCTGGTCTTTTCTCTCAGCCCTGTCAGCTTTAAGCTTCTCACACCCAATTCCACGATCCACAAGATAATCCAAAATCATTCAGGTTATTCACCTCCAAACGCATAATATCCTCTAGAAATAAATCATCACCCCACAGTAGCATTCAACCGGTTACGATTGCAATGGAATCCTAATATTTGAAATTGAAAGAGTTACCTTTCAGCATTTTTTGCTCGAATAGTCAAAGTAGCTGCTTCTTTGTAAGACTTGAAATAATATTCTTGTATTTATATGGATCCCCAAAATTTATTGTTTGATTGATTAATTTACCATAAAATTGCTTTTGATTAAAGAACTCAGGCTTGATTTAAAGGTTATTTGTGGT
This sequence comes from Theobroma umbraticum, assembly GCF_002168275.2. NCBI lineage: Eukaryota > Viridiplantae > Streptophyta > Magnoliopsida > Malvales > Malvaceae > Theobroma > Theobroma umbraticum. Next base: position 3,578,765 of record NW_018397260.1, on the reverse strand, counting down.
TTTCCTTAGATGCTTCAAGTTTAATGTTTGAATCCAATCTCCTCCCCGTAGACTTTCTCGTATTTGCTAAAAAAATGTGTTTGATTGACTACTTTATTAGTTACAAAATGGTCATTCCCTTTAGTAATTGAAGATGCACTGAAGGAGTTTCATTGTTTTTTTATTTTTTATGTCTTTAACTTAAGAGATAACACTAGGAGAAAATGCTACAGATTTTGCTCTACTTTTACTTGGAATCTCTGACTGCTGAAGAGCCACAAGATAAATGGGGATGGGTTGGAGCTGTAAAGTCTCTGTTGTGAACAGGTCAACAAGGCATTTGAAGAGTTCAAAAGTCAATGCATTGCAGCTAACATCAGCAAAGTGAGACAAGATATCCCATACAAAAGGTTTTTACACGCAGATGAACCCCTTTAATCTATATTCTTTTTAGATGCATAGTTGAATTTACATTCATTAGTTATATCCAAGTAGGCTGCTATAAAATTATCTATCTTGTTCAGATGGTCATCTCTGCTTACATCACTATTTATAAAAATCTAAACAGTCGGCTAGCAGAAGTTTCTCAGCAGATGATTCCATGGACGTTGTGCAAGGCATGTCAAATCAACGACAGTAATAAATTAACCGTGTACTGTTTGTCTGATGACTTAGTCTTTCCAATGTGTTACTATATGGAAGGCAGAGAAATTTTCTGCAGCACTTGGGTTCAAAGACACATAGAGATGGAGGCAACCGTGAGAGTTCAAGGGCGGGTTTGGCGTCTTGCACTTATTGGCCTGTTACTAGCAGCAGCTGCAGCAGAACCAACTCCAATTGCCAAGCCTGGTTGTCAAGATATATGTGGGAACGTTAGTATCCCATATCCATTTGGCACAACAGAGGAATGTTATTTCAGTGAAGATTTTTTCATAAATTGTACTTCGTCTGATCCTCCGCAAGCATTCTTACGAAGAAGCAATATAGAAGTCAAAAACATAACTCTTGAAGGGAAATTGCCGATTATGCAATTTATAGCCCATGACTGCTACAATAAGTCGGGTTCTCCAGTTGCCAATAATGATCCTTTCCTCAGACTATCCAGGTTCATTATCTCGGACACTGATAACGTATTTGTTGCTGTTGGCTGTGACACTGAAGCAACCATCCGAGGTATCCAAGGGGAAAAGGGCTACACAACCGGGTGCATAAGCAAATGCGACAGCATCGACTATGTAGCGAATTATACATGTTCTGGCATAGGCTGTTGCCAGACATCCATTGCTAAAGGTGTAAGCTACTTTGACATATCAGTAGGCAGCTACAATAATCACAGTGATGTGTGGGAATTCAATCCCTGCAGCTATGCCTTTGTTGTTGAAAATAAAAAGTTTAATTTTACTTCAAGTTATCTTCGTGATTTACAAGATGTAGAGATGCTTCCTATGGTGCTTGATTGGTCTATTGGGAATGAGACATGTAAAATTGTAGAAGCCAAAATTATGCGTTATGCATGCCAAGGAAATAGTACTTGTTATGATGTGGACAATGGTTCTGGATATCGTTGCAAGTGCTTAGAAGGCTATCAAGGAAATCCATACCTACCGAATGGTTGCCAAGGTATTTTCACCAAATCAAATTTTCTGCAATTTGGTTAATTTAATGGTTATACCAATAGCTTCTTTTGCCATAAGATCAATTATATTTTGCAGACATAGATGAATGCAAAGACCCTAATCTCAATAACTGTGAAAAGATCTGTGAAAATACAGAAGGAAATTACACATGTAAGTGCCCCAAGGGTTACCTTGGCGATGGAAGAAAAGATGGTGAAGGCTGTGTTGCCATTCGATCGCGATCACTTGTTGTTGAGCTGACAGTTGGTAAGGAGTTCTAACCCATTTGAGTCTGACAAGTTCTTTGCTGTATTATTTAAAAGCCCTTTCATGCATATACACTGGTTGGATTATTTATAATTCCCAATTTCAAGTTTTCAGTTTTTTTACATAACTTTTTTGGTTTGGTTAAACAGCACAGCCCCTGGTCTTTCTCTGCTTTGCAAAGAGTAAGATCAGTGGAGAATGCTCATATCACAACTAAAAAAGGATCATTTTGTTTTACCTCTTTGAATGGGTCTAATTACTAGACCAAGAAAAAGTATTCATTTGTTTTCCACAGTCAAACAGCATCTATTAGATGTTGTTGATCTCCAATCTATTCCTCTCATCCCTCTGTAATCAAGTTAGGTAGTTGCACAAAGGGAGTATCAGAGAATCAACATGTTCCTTGCAAATTAAGTCAATGTCCAATAAAAGGGTTGTGATAATGTTGTTCGACATCTATGCAATATAGGGATTGGTGTAGGCATCACAATACTGCTAACAGGTGGCACTTGGTTGTTTTGGGCATTCAAGAAGTGGAAGCTTATGAAACTCAAAGAGAAGTTCTTCCGGCAAAATGGGGGCTTGATGTTGCAGCAAGAGCTCTCCAGGCGGGACTCTTCCACTGAAACGGCTAAAATTTTCTATGCTGAAGAGCTCGAGAAGGCCACCAACAACTATGAAGAAAGTAGGATTCTGGGTCGAGGAGGTTACGGAACAGTCTACAAAGGGACTCTTTCAGATGGGAGAATCGTTGCAATCAAGAAGTCACAGGTTATCGATGAAAGCCAAATTGGTCAATTCATTAATGAAGTGGTTGTGCTTTCGCAAATCAACCACAGGAATGTGGTAAAGCTTTTAGGTTGCTGCTTAGAGACTGAAGTTCCATTACTAGTTTATGAATATATTACCAATGGCACTCTTTTTGAGAATATCCACGACAAAAGTAAGGCATCTTCCATGACTTGGGAAACCCGGCTAAGGATAGCTGCAGAAACTGCAGGAGTGCTATCATATATGCATTCCTCGGCCTCCACACCAATCATTCATAGGGATGTCAAGTCTACCAACATACTCTTAGATGATAGTTACACAGCAAAAGTATCTGATTTCGGAGCTTCAAGGTTGGTTCCCCTAGACCAAGCCGGGTTATCAACAGTGGTGCAAGGGACTCTAGGCTACTTGGATCCTGAATACTTGCATACAAGCCAATTGACTGAGAAAAGTGATGTTTATAGCTTTGGAGTAGTCCTTGTTGAGCTACTGACTGGACAAAGGGCACTTTCCTTTGAAAGACCAGAGGAGGAGAGAAATCTTGCTATGTATTTCATTTCTGCTCTGAAAGAAGATCGTTTGGTACGTATTCTTGAAGATTGTATAGTGAATGAAGCGAAGAGTGAGCAGCTTAAGGTAGTTGCTAACCTTGCAAAGAGGTGCGTAAGAGTGAAAGGGGAAGAGAGGCCCACAATGAAGGAAGTGGCAATGGAACTGGAGGGACTGAGAATAATGGTAAAGCATCCGTGGGCCAATGATGAGTTGAATTTAGAAGAGACAGAGTATCTGCTTGGTAAACCATTTGAGAAAGGTGGTAGCAGTGGTAGTATGAATGCCACCTATGATAGCATGAGAAATCATGTATTGTTAAAAGTTCGTGATGGAAGATGAATATTCTTTCATGTCAGGTTTTCTATAATTACCCCAACCCAATTTTTGGTGTGATTTATCAAAATTTGAAATTTTACTGGCAAGTTGCTTAACTTTGTACTCCTGTTTTTTCGTTACTGCATTTTCATATTCTGAAATTAAGTTGAATTAATTGAACTGAACTTTGGGATTTGGATGTCCTAAAGACACAACAAGAATGAAATTTATGCAAGTTGTAACAAAAAGTAAGGTACTTTTTAACTTTTGTATGAGTGCACCCCTATCACATTTTTTGAATAGCTTGCATTCACACATCTATAGAAACAATTAAAGTTATCCCCAAATCAATACCATCGTGGACATTTGGAAAATTGCCTCTTCAATTGATGGCGAGTGTTCTTGATTTGGGATTAATTGAGGTATGCTTTGATTGATTGGGGAGTTTCTGAGGGATTAAAAGGGTAAGTTTGGTTTCGCCTTTGGCTGTTTGGGTTTCAAATAGATTGGGCTAAAGGAGTGTAGCGTTATTTGGGTATAAACATCAGACCAACAAAATCTGGGGTTGTTGGGTTTAAGGATAGAAATTTGGGTTAAGTTGAGAGATTGTTAGGATGGATTGCTGTGTATTAGTGGAGAGATTAATTATTATAATTTGATTTGTACATTGTAATTGACTGTATTTCTGCACTTTGTTAAAAAGATTTGTAGGCAAGCTTGACACTGGGCCAGTCGGTGTGTACTAATCGTACTGATACCGCGGTTATCTCAAAGAAGGGTTCAAATATTTGCCCAGGCAGTCAGTACTGGTCCCAGACTCCCAATAACGTATTTTATCAGCAAATCCATAAATTTATTGATGACTGACTCTTTCCTCTTCAATTTTCTCTGTGGAACAGCATGCCTCTTTCATTTGATCTAGCATTACTTGGAACTTTCTCCATGGAAGCCAGCAATCATCTTCCTCATTGACCCATAAAAGGTCGTTCCAAAATAAACAAGGGCCCCCCCGTAACTTTTGATTCGTCACGCTGCCATGATAATAATTTGTAAATGTAGATGGGGACTTTTCTCGTGAATTTATTCAATTATTTTTAATTTATTTCTTATAACTAATGATTAATTTATTTCTGTGTTTCTTCAACTACATATTGTAATTGATTGCATTTCTGCATTTTGTTAAAAAGATTTACAGGCAAGCTTGACACTTGGCTAGTTGGTGTGTACTAATCAAACGGATAACATGGTTACCCCAAAGAAGGGTTGAAATATTTGACCAAGCAATAAGTACTACTTCAATTTACTTTGTCGAACAACATACCCTCTTTTAGTTGATCCAGCATTATCTGGAACTTTCTCTCTAACAGCCAGCAATCATTTTCCTCATTGGCCTATAAAATGCCATTCCAATATAAACAAGGCCCCCATCTCTAACCTTTTTTTAAAAAAAAAAATTAGAGAAAGAAGGATTGAATCTTATTCTCTAAGTAGGAGATTATGTATCACTTAATAAGTCAAGTATTTGGATGCACTCCCCATAACTTTTGATTCATCATGCTTTTGTAAATGTAGATGGGGACTTTCCTCATGAACTTATTCAATTATTTTTGATTTCGTACACTTAATTTATATACACAAATTTAATTTATCGATTTAAATTTTTAGTTTTTAATTTTTACTTATTTATTATTAACAAAAGATTTTTTGAACTTGACTTATAACTTTTTTTAAGTTTTTTTTTGTAATTCCAATTGCATTTGCTATGATTCCATTAGGTTTTTTTTCTTGGCATAAATATCTAAAAAAACTCTAAATTATTAAAAAAAAATTAAATAACCCTTTGTACTTTTATTACATCTAATCAAGCTTTATATTTTTATTATGTTTAATCAAGCTTTATACTTTTATTTTGAACCAAATAAACTCTTATAATTAATGATTGAATTAGTCAAAATATCGTTTGTCATTTTATATCTCGTAACACTAATGTGGTATGTTAACATATCATAATTGATGATGATGTGATATGTTGATGTATCATAATTTATAATGATATAATATGTTAATATGGTATGATAACATGACTAAGTGGCATTTTCACCCTCCACATCAAATCCATGTCACTATCATGTTGATATAAAATGACAAATAAATAGCAATTAGTCTACTATTGTTCATAAAAGCTTATTTGACCTAAAACAAAAATATAAAAACTTTTTTATGAAAAATGTATTTTATTCTTCCATCACTAACTTATGCCATGACAACTCTTAAGCCCAATTGACAAAAGACTTTAATGGCATAGAGATTTTGTTATGGGAAAGGGCTTTGTACAATTACAAACAAAGTTCACTACTCAAAAAGCCACATAACAACAAGGATCAAAATAGAACCGTAATAAAGGCATTTAAATTCATCGAAGAACAACAAAAACCTAACATCATCTGAAGCATCAACCAAGAATCTATAGGGAAATCGAGACAAAGAAGAGCCACCTAAATGAAAAAAGGAAAAGAAAAAGAAAAGCCTTAAGATTCAGAGCTTCATCAAAAACTAAGCTCCCTACTGTACAAGAAAACAAAAAACCAACAACAACCAAGAACCCAAGAAAAATTAGACGTTCAACAACCAACCACAACAGCAACACACCAAAACCAAAATGAAAGCAACCAGCAAAGAAAGAGAACCAACCAACAGAACACCCTTTAAAAGTTGAAAAAAGCCTTCGCAGCAACTGCCAAGACAAAAGACCCTTCATCAAAGTCCCTCTAGCCAATCCAAGAACGGCAACCAAAAATCCCAAAAGCTTAACAAAATCCAAAAGAAATAAAAGCAATATAAAACAAGCGATGCAACCATTGACATTCCAACAAAAAAGCAAAGGGACAAAACATCACCCTCAATAATCAAAGCCAATTGACTCCTCCTGACCCTTACCAAACACCCCCCACAGTCTTCCATTCATGGTAATGCCCTTACAATCTTTCAGTAATAAAAGTATAAAGATTTGATTAAACATAACAAAAATAAAAATTTATTTAAATTTATTTAATAATTTTTTTAAAAGATTAAATATCATTGGATATCAATGAAAGTAGTGACAAGGTCCTTATTTTACAAAAAGAAGCCTTAGGGTCTTTACACCACAAGCTGTTAAAAGACCTCAAGGCTTCAAGTAACAACAAAAAATATAAACTAGTCACACTTACAAAAGATTCCATACCCTTATAATGAACACTTGAAAGTAAACCCACAATTGAATCAAAATATTAACAATCAACAGCCCAGAAAAACACCTAACACAGTCCTCAACCTAAAAGGCAACAAAACTATAGAAAAGGAAAAGTGACAAAACTTGAAAGGAGATGCGGTTCGTGAAACCTTTTATAAACACAGACCAACAGGGCTTGACTATATAAAGCATCACTTTTACATTCCAGACACGAGATCACAAACAAAAAAGGAAAGCGTTCCATAAAGATGCTAGTGAAGTCATAGACAATTGTGTGAGCCCCCACCCATATTCCAAACTCATAATCACCTAGTGGAACAAACAGAGACTAAGTCAAGCAAGTGACACCCAAAAACCACTTAACCAACACACCTATTTCGGTGCACTACCCAACATCAGTTTCATTAGCTAAACACTAATAACGTAATCGTAAAGGGATCTGAGCATTATTGAATGACATCTAATCTTAAAAAAAACCAACTACCAAGATCGCTGCCAATCAAGTCACTACATAATAGACCTTCATCCAGAGCCTAATACCACCAAGCCACATAAGAGTCAACAAAGAAGAAAAGGAAAGAAACCAAACTCTACCAAACCCTCCGAGTCTAAGAGAGTAGAAAATAAAAGCCTTTTCGGCTTGAAAGGACCAAAAAGACAATCAAAGCATAACATTAATAAAAGATTTCTTTTCAAAAATAAACCCCATGCATAAGGTATTTTTGAAAATAGGCCTCTCTATAATTTTAACTGTTTTTAGCCAAGAGAAATAAAATTAAGACAAAATTACCCTTAATGAAACTGACCAATATGTTTGGCTTCACGTCTCAACCTGACCCATATGTTTAGGTCAAGTATGTTTACAAGCTTTGTAACTCCTCAATAACTCCTCAATTCTTAAAGACAGACCATACATTTCCCTAAATTGCATTCTCTCGAAAGCATTCCTCTTCAAGTCAACTGTCAAGCATTTAGCAATAATAGAAGCATTTTAGAATGATTTTTCACATAAAGTTAGTTCACATATTGAGCAGTGAGAGGAAGTCACATTCCGTGAAGAAAGCTAGGCATATATTTTTATTTTTAACCATGAGGAGAAAGGTTTAGGGCTATTCTTATTCTTCATGTTCTTCATTTATGGTTTTTGAGCATAAATGTAAGCATATTTCTTATTTATATTGATGTTCTTCTTATTTGAAATTATTGAATATAAATTTAAATTTGGCATTGATGGTGGTTTTTGGCTCAAACGGTTATAGAGCATGCATGAGTGGTTGATAGGCACGTGTCATTGGTTGATAGGAATTGGGTTTAGGGATTTAGGTATTGAGTGATTGAGGGTTTCCATGAGTGGTTGACACCTTATACATGACTGGTTTTACGCATGGCATCACTTTAGGTGTGCGTGATTTGTTTAGGCATTGTGTTTAGGGTTTTTGGCAGTACATGACTAGTTGATAGGTCAATGCTTTATTGGTTGATAGGTCATTTTGTGACTGGTTGATAGGTCATTGCATGACTGGTTAATAAGGTTAATAGAACCATGGCAAGCCAATTTTTTTGAAGTTCTACAATGATTTTTCCTCTTAGAACCCTAAAAAGAACTCATCATCACAAGAAGCAAATTTTATTTGGCCAAAACTAGATGTTGAAATGTGTTTGGATTATTTTCCTTAAACACTTGAACCTTACCATGAGAAAATCATGCAAGCCTTGAAAGAATACAAAGAATGTATCCTTGACCCTTATGAATGATCACAAAATCTTTAGGAATATTTCTACAAAAATATAGGGAAATCTCGCAGAAAAGGTCTTTCAAGGAAAATTTCTACAAAAATATCTTTTAACACAACTCATGGGAGAATCTAAATGAATAAAAAACAAAAAACATGTCATTTCTGTCAAGGCCTCCTTGTACTGATCATGGAACCAATGCTGAAGCATGCCTCTAATGCACTTGATTAAGACAACTATTGGCATTTTTCTTGTTTTCCTCAAACATGAGTTAGTATACTTTGCAATGTTAGATGTCATGAGCTTGTATCACCTTATTGGTGACCATGAACATGCCCATCTCTCAAGGTATAATATCATAAGGTGATCATAAGTAGGTTTGCAAAGCTATTTCAACTAATTTATATGTCTGTTGAAATTAGTGAGCTTGTAGCAGTTGGTACCGAGGGCAAAAATCGTGGCAACATCTTCGTGCTTAAACCTATTTTTAATGTTTTTCCCCAAGTGGTAATTATATAAATCATGGTCCGTGTTGTGGTACACTTTCTCAATTACATTTTTAGTGCCAAAATGCTGATAAGAATGAACATTGCACTTTCAGGACAACTAACCACGTGCTTAATTAGGTAAGAAACCACAACCACGATTCTTCATCCTCCACGTGGCAAATGCCAAATGCAACTGAATATATTTGCTCATTCACGTTTTTACATATAGCAATAAATAGAATACCTTTAAATCTGCATTTCAGATGTGTGGCATCAATAGCAATTACAAGCCGCATTACAGCCCTGAAGCCCCCAAGACATGTCTCGAATGCCTAAAAACAATATTTGAATCGTTGTTCCCTATCCGTAGCAACAGCCGTGCTAGTGTCGGGATTTCCAAGTTCCAACATATGGAAATATAAGGGAAGGAGTTAGAATGACTCCTTCAGGGGACCAAAAACAAGACTCTCCACATAGTCCTTCACTTGCTAGGCTTTGCTATTCAGGCATTGCAATCCCCACTTGCAATTCATCTCTTCCATTATTTCTTTAGGTCTCAATGATGTTACATTATTACTTTACAACCTAAGGGAGATAAGCTTGCCAATTAACCTTGCGCTCACAGTTCGAAACCCACCTTGGAAATCGTCAACAGTACACGTGTATACCTTGTGGAATGTCTGAACTTGCTGATAATCTGCTTCAAGTAACTTTGTTGCACGCAAAGCAAACTTGCATGCCTTCTCCTTACAAGCAAGCTCCAAACAAGCGTGACATGACTTTTTAATTTTAATCTCGAAATGCTCTTTTAGTATTAACATGCTCAAAGCTCATTTTAATTTGACCTTCGATGGAAATACTTTTTTGTGATATAAGTGGTCATCGATTGATCTGGACTCCTCAATCTCAACTGTTTAGAAGGATATCATATCTACCCCTAGAATAATCCATTGATAAGATACCTTTACATTTAGCCTTTCTTGATCACTATCATTAGACGAACGAATCCCGTTCTCACCAATGATGGGTTATCATAAATAGGGCATTACACTCAACATCTTTTAAGACAACAGTTGTGGCATAGTCATTGCACTAAATCTCTTTTAAAACAACAGTTGTGGCATGTTTTGTGTTGCCATCTGCATGATTGCAATCTGAAATGGCCGCCATCATGACCACCAATGTAGTCATCATCACATTTGTCAGTTAAAATTTTACTATACAAGTATACATATTGAATAGATAATATATAAACAAGTAGAGTATCCAACCCATAGAGAATTGATCTAAAATTTTACTAAGTACTAAAATTAGAACAATTTAGTTTTATTCAAATAATTAAAATCTAAATTCTAATTAAACTAAAAACTACTCAACTAAAACTAATTTAATCAAAAAATTAAAGCAAAAAGATAATTGGGTAAAAAACAAATCAAACAAGCCTAGGATTACAATATCCCTCACACTTCATCTAAACCTTACCTCTTCTCCTTAACTTATTTCAATTGGTTGAATTGCTAACCTATAATCCATAATTATTTATAAAGATCTCCCGACTCATCTTATAAAAATATCTATTTTAACCAAAACGCTATATTCCTTTGTGAATTGAAATTAAAACAGATTCATTAAGTTCAAGATCTAATCTGGCTACATATGGCCTATATATATATCTTTATCCTATAGGCAAATGAATTATTATGATCATATGTTATCTCAATTTTAGTCTACACTAAACTTCCTTTCCCAAGGTTGTTGAGGTTCCTAAATTGATTTAATAGGTGATTAGGCAATTAAAAGCATTAAGAACAAATTGAAATAAATAGTTTATATCCATTGAAACTTAGCGAGAAACAGATTAAAAATTCAGATTACATATAAGTTCGACTGCAATTCTAGAAAAATAGTTTAGTTTATAATATCTAATAAAACATCATCCAAAAAAAATTAGCCATTAATCAAAGTCAAAGAAAATAAGAAAAACACAAAAATAGAAGGAGAAAACTAATAGTTGAAGCTTTGTGATCTTGATTTTTCCAACAATTCTTTTGTTTCCTTGCTTTGTTTTTGGCTCTTTTTCTCTAGAAAAATTTCTTGTTGCCTCCTCCTAGAAACCTCTAAAAAAGGCCCCTTAAATAGCCTCCAAAAGCTTTAACTTCCAAAATCCCATAAGCTTGTTATTTTTGGAAAATATGTTGAGTGCCATGACTCTCATTTTCCAAAGCCGCAACTTTCAAAAGTTTTATCTCAATTCTGTTCTACTGGTGCAGTACATCCACTTCGACAAAAATTTCAACCACCTTCAAATCTGAGCTAGACAAAGTGGTAAGCATCAAAGTCGTATCCTTGCTTCTTAGTTTTCTAATAGTCCAAAAATCATGTCATTCGAACTTCTATAGTGGGAGATATTCTTGAAAAATCAAAATGTAAGCAAACAAAGCACCAGTCCATTATGCACCTTTCTTCACTAATTGAAATTATTTTTGATCCTACTCTTTCAAAAACATAAAAATAAATATAAATAACATAAAACTAACATTATTAACTTAAAATAAAAATTTAAACATCAATTAAGCTATACTAATAAAATAACTAAAAATACCTAAATCTGATTATAAAATCTAGTCTAACTTAGACTAATTAGGCATTTAATCTCCCATTAAATATATGTATTTTATACACACATCAACACTCATCGTCCATCTCATCATTCCAATCCACAATGTCATCCTCTTCACCATTATCATCCATCTATCAAATACATTGTCATCACCATTAGTGTCATTTGCGAATGGTAATGGACCCATTACATTTGTGGGCAATGGTTATGTTTGTTGCCAAGAACGAATTATTTCGTTCAATGTACATTTCAATCGGAATTGTGCAAACATCATTTGTAAACACCTCATGTGTGTACTAAGCTGCTCAAACTCACATGCATACGTCAATAGTGATTGCCATTATTGTTTGTTAGAAAATGCATGCTGTGGCCTATCTGAATTATTATAATTCTGTGGTGGGTGATTACTATGTTGAACACCAAGTTCATGTGGCATAATATTTGCATTTCGTTCCTTAATTATCACAAACACTACAACTGCTTTTTTATTTAGTAAAATATTTACTACATATTCATCATACTTGATAACTACGCGTGAAACCCTTGCGGCATGACTGAGAAATGCATGTAGCTCAATTTTGTGATATTGTGAGTTGACCCCAACAACCTCTTCAACTAGCTTTATTGGGCCTAAAAAAGACAAAAATGAATATCTAATCTAAATAATAATAATAATAATAATAGATTTAGGTTTAAAAAATATAATATATGAGAGAAATAAATAAATATTTAATAGTTAAAAATAGATCCAAGTAAGTAACATAATATCTAGTTATGAAAGAATTAATTTGCTAGAGGAAAGAAAACATAGAAAAATGTAAAAAATATATACATATGTTTATTCATAAGAAAATATATACATATGATAATAAAATATGTAATCATAAGAAAGTGAGTTAAGTAAATGAAAAACTAGATAAAAAAATATTAAATCACAAGAAGAGTAGATTAGATAATAACAGTAAAAATAAAATGAAATATTTATTACCAAAAAGGTAGAAAAATAATAATAATAATAATAAAAAATATATATTTTGGATCAATATTGATAGTTAGGAAAGTATTTAGGTTTGGTTTAATAATTGTTTTAATATTAATAACTACGAAAATTATGTAAATCATACCGATGATGAAATATTCATGCGGAGTGTGAGAAGTTGTAATTTCGAATAAATTTTTCTAAGTAAGGGATTTCAATTAAAACCCCATCAGTATGTTGAGAATTTTAAGTCCCGATGTTTACAACCATAGGTAAATGAAAAATGTATTAACTTAATTATAATCAAACAAAAATATAAAAACAAAAAGCAATAATGAAATAATGATAATAATAAATATAATAATAATAATAATAATAAATGCAAGAGAACAAATGGCATATATACTTAAGGTTTCAAAAGATATATAGTATTCCGAAAAATAATGATGTGCATGATGATAAATAAATAAATATTAAAAATAAAATTTTAAAGAGAATAAACTCATAATAATAATAATGGATTTAACTAAAGTACAAGAGGCAAATATTTAGTTATGAAAAACAGATTTATGAGAAAAGATAAAAAAAAAACATAAAAGCTATTCAAATAGAAAAATAGGTTAGGTAATTTAAAAAAGTAGAAAAGAAATTGAGTTATAAAAAATATACAGAAATAAAATATTTGGTTTAAATAAATAGTATTTAGGTAAAAGGAAAATATACATAGCAAAAAAAATAGATACTTAAATATAAAAAAAATATATAATAAAATGAAATATAGTTGACAAAATATATATATAATAATAAATATAAAATATTATTTCATGATATATGTATAAAAATAAATAATTTTTAAAAAAATAACAAAAATGTTGCGAGAAAATTAAGATTGAATATTGAAATTTATAAACACATTACACATCATCATTGCATCGTTAAATGGCATGGCATATAAACATATTGTGTGTATGAGTTAGTCCCGATGATGTGATTTCGATGATGTGATTTTTTATGGGAATTTACGAATGCAAGCTTTTTGAAGAAATTCCCTAAGTGAAAGACACCTTGGAGTCCCACTACTATGATGGGATGGCTCGACGAATATCTTTACTAAAAGGCTTTCGCTCATATTAGGGTTTAGTTTCACAAAATATATTATTTTTAATACAAATGATTACTCCAATGATGAGATTTACTTGGTAAACTAGCGAAGGTGAGCTTTTTCGATTAATTCTTTAGGTAGGGGCGGAGCTAGCCAATATTTATTAAGGAGGCCAAAGGCTAAGAAGAATAAAAGTTATAAATTTTGAAAACTAATATATTGAATTTAACTATTAATAATCAAAAGATTTATAATAGATAATAATTTTATATAACATATAAATAAAAAAATAAAAAAAACTTGTAATAATGCTCTAGAAAAATTTTGTTCGATAATGGCAATATCTTTTTTAATTTAAACAACTAAATTATTTGTAAGAAACTTATCATTCATTTTGTTTCGAAGTTTTACCTTTCTTAATATAAACAACTAAAAAATTAATGTAGTCAACATCTAATATTTTTTATTTTATTATATTTAAGTTTATAATATTAAATATTAAACTATAATGCATAAAATATAAATAGTTAAATATAATATACATAATTAATAATTTCTTCTTATACTCAAGATAATTTCCTTTCAACAAAATATAAAACGTAAAGCACATTAAACAAAATAATTTTTTTATATAATTAGGATTAATAAAAATAATATATTAGTGAAATTTTAAACAATAACCAATAATGCAACACTAGAACTTATATTTGAGAATTACATACACAATAATTTTTTAATTTTTAAAAATTAAAATCATTAAAAATAAAATCCACATAATAGAAATAAAAAATCATGATAAGTAGGAGATATAACCTATATAACAAAAAAAAAAGAATATGGTTGATGATTCGTAAAAATTTAAAAGAGAAAATCTATAAAAACTTAAAATATATAAGCAAATAGAATAGAATTAAAAATAAAAATAAAAATAATGTAAATAAATTAATTAAATAAAAACTTTACCTTTTTATAATTTCACAATATAAGGATAGAAAAGAAAAGAGACAAATATGGATAGAGAAATTTAAAAAATTAAAAAAAATTTAAGAATTTGAGTAAATTTAAATGAGATTTGTAAGGTCATTTTATTATTTTTTAATTATATTAATTATTTAATAAAAAATTATTTTTAAAATTATTAAAAACTATATAATATATAAAAATTTCAAAAATTTTGGAGGGGCCATGATAAAGGGACGCTCCCCCCTTGTCCCTAGGTGAGCAATTATCTCCAAGTCCCACCAGTATATTTGGCAGACTTGGGGAACAACCTCAATAAAAGGTTTTTATTCAACATTTTACCAATGTTTACGACATGCATTTCACGATTGCATCAAATGCATGGCACAATGATAAGTTGTAACCTAATTTAATAAAATGAATAAATAATATGAAGGAAACACAGTGAAATAAATTTAAGAATTAAGGCATCGATAGGATAACATACGATTAGATGGTACCATTTATAAAACGGGCATCTCGGGGGTACTAATCTTTTCCTCTACATAATCGTACTCTTGAACTCTAATTTTGAAATACATAGACTGAGCTTTATTTTTTAGGTAAACCTAAAATTAATTTAGAACTTCGTCGAGAAAAATAAATTTAATAGATGACCAATCGCACCTAAACAAAAAAGATTTGTAGTAATTTTTAATTTTTCACGTCTAACGGTCAGGTTCTTAGACTCGCACGTTACGACTATAGAAGCGCCACTATAAGCAACATCAACATTTCATCAAACAATAGCAATGGAAGCACTAGTAATAGTAGGAAGCTAGTAGAAGAACTATTGGGATCAAAGACAGAGAGAGGGGGGCTAGTAGGGCCCCTGTTTCTTTACAAATTTTAAAATTTTAAAATTTTTTCTTATATTTTTAAATTTTATAATTTTGTCCTTTTTAAAAGAAAAACTTATAATTTTATTTTTACAAATATTGAACTTTTAATATAACTATTTTATAGATATTGTTATCACCCTCAAACATAAAATCTTAACTCTACTACTAATAGGAATCGATTCTCCAGAATAAGAAATCAATCCATATTGAACAAATACCAAAAGATCACTCACTACCCGTTAGGGATTGATCGCAAAGAATAAGAGATAGATCCATATTGTATAAAAACTAAGAAATCGCTCGGCTGCTTGTTAGCAATCAATCCCATCATTTGAGAGATTAATCCCCAAGGTGCAACAACAACATCAATTGAAGTGTAACACAATAGCAACAAATATTTGAATATAAGCAGCGGCACTAGTAAGGTGAATTATAGTTGTAAAAGATTTAATAGGAAGTTAATCCAGCTATGCAGATTGCACACATGTGAAATACTTTAGCATTGACTTAAAATATTATCAAAGCTAAAATTAAAGGATTCTCACGCTGTAGTTAGGGGAGTATATTACATTTTGTAACATTAATGTACTGTTGGTAAGTTTCCTTAACTAAAACTTACAATAAGTGTACTAATTTATAGGTTGAATATTCATATCTATTAATTGGGAAGCACCTAAGTGAGGGTGTATAACAATGAAGTCGTTTGGCCAACTATACTGTGCATACACTTTTTCTTTCTCTTTTAAAACTTTGAGACATTATATCTAAAAAAACTTTTAAATTATTTTAAAAAATTTAAATAAATCTTTATATTTTTATTACATTCAATTATGTTTGTCTATTTTTATTTTAAGTCAAATAAGTCTTTATATTTTTATTTTGAACTAAATAAATTTTTGTACTTTTATTTTGAGTTAAAGAAATCTTTATGATTAATGATTAACTTGATCTAAATGTCATTTATCATTTTATATCTCGTGATGTGATGCATAAAAAATTAATATTTGAGTTTTTTTTTAGTATAAGAAAGAAGGGTGCTGATCACTCACCTATAATTAACTTTTTGTTTTAAAAATCTCTTTTGCATGAACCAAACCTTCATTAATGATAAAAAAAAATAGACCTTAAAAGATTTATATTATAATTTATGTCTCAATATTATTGAGTTTGATCCAATTCTATATTTGGTTCTTTTTTATTTTTATATTTCTTTTTTGATTTACTTGGTTATTTTATTAATTTTTTATATACACTAAATGCCATATTTATATCATTTACATTACAAAATTATTTGATTATAGTTAAATTACTTGTACTTATATATAAAAACTTGATGAAAAAACACTTTCTTTTCAACTCCACTAACAATAGCTTTAATTGCGAGGCCTTGTTTTACACAGCAAATTAATTGAAGAACGGTTGAAAGGACTATCGACCAGCCCATACTTGGAGATGAGCAATCAACAACTCCAAGTCTTTGTCCTTCCGGTTATTTATTTATTTACTTAGACATAATTGGTTAGATAATTTTTAATTATTGCTACAATTTTAATAAAATTAACATATAATAAACCACTTAACAGATTTTGAGCCATGACAGGAACTACTCGTGTCGTACGGAATGTATGTCTTGGTTTCATCAAGGCAAGGAACTAGTAATTATGTTTTTTTTTTCTTTTACCTAACCAAAATCATATGTTGAACTGCTACCAGATGTATTTACTTGCAGTCAAAACATGGTCGGCATCAATAGTAGCTTTCCTACTTTCATAGTTACTTTGTTGAAAGCATGAATTGGTCTTTCCATGTAATGATCGACTGACATAGATTTAGGTATTCATTATTTTCTTGAATAAACGACTTACTAGGGATCCCACCGGAATGATAGAAAGGTTTAAATTTTATGAATCCAAAGAAATATTTTCAAGTAAAATTTATCAAAGATAAATAACCAAATAAATAATATAACTTAAAATATTTAATTAAAAGAATGCAAAACCATTAAAATAAAAAAAAAACAAGTTTGCAAAAAATGAAGCACGATTACCATTTAATTCATTATGCATCATTACAT
This sequence comes from Theobroma umbraticum, assembly GCF_002168275.2. NCBI lineage: Eukaryota > Viridiplantae > Streptophyta > Magnoliopsida > Malvales > Malvaceae > Theobroma > Theobroma umbraticum. The sequence goes on along the minus strand of NW_018397260.1, from coordinate 3,561,195 downwards.
GCATTATTTATCTATCGTTACATGTTCACAATATATTTTGTGAATGAATGAAGGCTCCGATACTGGGATTCACTTAATAAGCTTGCAAAGGTGAGTTTTCCTGAATAAAGCTCTAAGTGAGAGAATATCTTCGGATCCTATTAATATGATGAGTGCATTTGGAAAATATTCTTAATAAAAGGTTTGTGTCATGCATTTCATAATTACATCATGTACATGTCACATCCATAAAATTAAATAATAAACTTTAGGTTGCTAATAAAATAATAAACAATGATTAAGGAAATAAAAGAATAAAATTAAAGATTAAGGTTCCAATAGGATAACACATGATTAAATAGTACCGTTTGTTGAACAGGCGTCACAAGACTGCTAACCTTTCCTAATCCGTAGCCATATTCCCAAACCCAACTCTAAAACTCGTAAACTAGATTATTGATCTTTAGATGAACTTAAAATCATTTTGAGACCTTGTTGAATAGAACGAATCAAATAAGTGGCCAACCACACCTTATAAAAAAAAAATATTAATGGTGACTCCCAAAATTTTTCACATCATACGTAGCAACATTAAGAGCTTTTGGATGTATGATATATGGTCCAATTGCTCTGCCCTAATGCACAAAGATGGGTCCTCAAAGAAGATTTAAAATATATGTTTGATATGAATCTCCATTTATAACTAAATATTTAGAACCATTCATAGGAGATTTACTCATACTAAGGTTTGCCGATGTCATTTTGATGAAACAGTTTTTCCACTATTAAGGAGAGGGATGAAATAAATAGCTAAAAAAAATTTCTGGGAATGTATTATCATTATCTTGTTTTCATCCTCACATAAATCAATGTGAACTTGAAGTGCAAAAGATAATTCATTTGTTAAATATAACAAATCAGTTGTTAGACATATTTATTGACCTAAAGAGAATAACAAAATTTATATACTAGTTGTAAAGCTCTTATTAGAATTGATATCCTTGTAGGATAAGGCACGCCAAGAGTGTGAAAAACCAAGAGGTTCCAAAGATAAAACCCTAAAAAAAATGAGCAACTATACAAAATGTTACAAAAAGGAAATAGAAACTTCAGAAGAGACATTTGACATAATTGATGAAAAAAGAAATTCAAGTACCTAAAATCAATGAAAATAAAGAGATCTTAATAAATAATGTCATGATAGAAAAAAGATAGAACAGTAATGAAATAAATATTGAAGATATTTTTATATATACTGTAGTGCTCAATATTATTAAAAAAATAAGGATCTTGAACTTACATATGTTAAAGAAGGTAGAAATAGAAATAATTAGCCAATGTGAAAAGATGCAATCAATATGGAATTGAATTCACTTGCAAAACATGAAGTTTTTGGACCTATAGTCTGTACATCAAATGGTGTAAAACTAGTGAGATATAAATAGGTATTTGTACAAAAAAGAAATGAGCAAAAAGAGATATAAAGCATGACTTGTCCCACGAGGTTTTACCCAAGAACATGGTATTGATTATAAAGAGACATATTCTATTGTGGTGGATGTAATTATAATTCTATATTTAATTAGTTTGACAATACATGAAAAGATTGAAATGTGTCTAATGAATGTAATTACAACCTATTTATATTGCTCACTTAATAAAGATATCTATAAGAAAATTCATAAAGGATTTAAGTTACCTGAAGTATACAATTTGAATTCTTAAGAAATTTATTTGATCAAATTAAATTAATATGTATATGGATTAAAGTAATCTAGATGCATGTGATATAATTGCCTTAATGAATGATTGTTGAAAAAAGGCTATAAAACTGATTCTATATGCCTATATGTTTTTATAAAAGATTGGATATGAATTTGTTATAATTGTTGTTTATGTTGGTGGCTTGAATATTATTGGAACTCCTAAAAAGTTATCAAAAAATGTGAGTTATTTCAAAAAAAAATTGAGATAAAAGACCTTGGAAAAATAAAATTTTGTTTGAATCTTCAAATTGAATGCTTAACAAATGAAATATATGTCCATTAATTAAATTATATAGCAAAAGTGCTAAAATGATTCTATATGGACAAAGTAAATCCATTGAGTTCAACAATGGTTGTAAGGTCACTAGATATGAAAAAATGACCATTTTCGATCTTGTAAGGACGATGAAGAACTTTTTAATCTTGAAATACTATATATTAGTGCAATTAGAGCACTTATGTATTTTGCTAGTACCACACAACTTGGTATATTATTTGCTATAAATTTATTATAATTCTTCTCTAACTTGAAGACATTAGAATGAAATTAAACATATATTGTAATATCTTCGAGGAACAATGGACATGAGCTTATATTACTCAAATATATCAAAATAAAATTTAATTTGTTATGCAAATGCAGAATATTTATTTAATCCACACAAAGCTCAATTCTAGACAAGTTACTTATTTTCATATAGAGGTATGACTATTTTATAGTGTTTTGTAAAACAATCTATAGTTGATACTTCTTTTAACTATGTATAAATTCTAGTTATTCATGAGATAAGTCGTGAATGTATCTTGTTAAGATTTGTAACTTAACATATTTGAAGAACATGTGGCTTGACAACCAAGAAGGTAGTTTCAACAACATTATATGAAGATAATATCGGTTGCATATCACAGTTAAAGAAAGAATACATTGAAAGCGATAGTACAAAACATATTTCATCAAAATTCTTCTTCACTCATAATCTCTAAGAAAATGTAATATTAATGTTCAACAAATTCGTTCAAGTGACAATCTAACAGATTTATTCACCGAAGCCCTTCCTATTGCAATGCTTGAAAAGTTAATACAAAAGATTGAAAATCGTTTTAAAGGTTTTAAATAATGCAGTTATCAGTGGGAATAAAATACAAATTGTACTCTTTTCGTTTATCAAGGTTTTTCCCATTGAGTTTTTCTAGATAAAGTTTTTAATGAAGTAATATTTAAAAAATGTATTCTTGAAAAGTATTATGTACTTTTTTTTCTTCAATCATATTTTTTTTTCCATGAAGCTTTTTCCCAGTAAAGTTTTAATGGAGCATATTTTTAATATAATGGATATTCAAAGGAGAGTATTATGAATATTTTTTTTTAAATTTCTATTTATGTTATATATATCTAAATTGGGATATAGTTTATATTAGACTAAGATTAGGACTTAATTCATCCATCTAATACTTTAGTATTATGTTCATCTAGTAAATTTTATTTAGATAAGGGGTTATTAGTCTATAAATAGATTTTTCATTTCATTTATAAATATACACTTGAACAAAATTTTATTATTATTTTTAAATATTTTTTATATTTATTTTTTTAAATTATATGTCATAACAGAAATAAAATAATAACTATGTCCAAAAGAATAGACTACAAGTTGAATTATGAGCTATCATTGTGGTTCACATTTCTCCTCTGTAGGAAGATTATGGACTGACAGCAGGCTGGGCTTTGCTGTGTTGTTTTTGTTGCTTTGGACTTTCCCGGAGCTTGGCTGATCCGGCCCCAGAGCATCGAGCGGGTCATGGTTAGTTTCTGTCTTTTGTTTTTCCATAATTCAATTGAGACTTTGCGCCCCAGCAGGCAGTTCATAGGTTGACTTTTATTAGTGAGCTAGGTTGAAAGAAAATGTAGGCTACTAACCATGGCAAGAATAAATCAAATGAATATTCATTAATTAGTAACCTTCCGATTGTGTTGATGTTTGCAATTGTTAGCGAACGAGTGTATTAAGTTATAGTTTTGTTAGCTACAAAAACAACTTTGATTGACGAGGCGGCAGCAGCCAACTAAAGACGATCAAAAGAAACAAGAAAATAAAGTCTTATTGATCAGAAGGGTGAAGTAACCAAGGGAGATTACAAAACAGAGGAAACCAACCAAGCTTTGTGAAACGAAACGTCCAGCAATCTCGTCAACTTCATGACGCCAACGTAGACCAAGTTTGATTCATCTGCACCAAGTTTGATTCATCTGCCTGTTGATTTATTTTTGGGTGTAACAATGCTGCACAAACATACTATATAAGCTGTTTGCCGATGAGTCTGCTAGAGGTTATCTCAGATTAAGAAATTTCAAAGTGCATTTTTCTAACCGATGGACAATCTAAATAGAGGCCTAAGTGAAAATGTATGAAATTGTTTCATATCTAATTCGAAGACTCTCTCTCTTGGGTCGTTAACTTCCAAAAGGATATTTCATATGACACAAAAGCCGGCATTATACATACATAGATATGTCTCCAGCATATTCTTTGGTATTGGTAAAAAAAAGGGACTCCTTCTTCCTACTACCACGCGAGAAGATCATTATCTGCAAAAATTACATTAGAACAATTTTAATCCTCTTCAGTCTAATTTTTTGTTAGAGGTTTTGAAGGAGGGGGAAATGGCTACACATAAGAGGCTAGCAGTAGGCACACTGGTATGGTTGGTATTGGCATCAACAGCAACAACAACGGCCAGAGCTCATGTGTTAGCCAAACCGGGGTGCCCTGCCCATTGTGGGAATCTAAGCATCCCATACCCGTTTGGTACAAGGGAAGGCTGTTTTTTAAACGAAAACTTCCGCATCACCTGCAATGATTCAGCCAACTCCTCCACAGCATTTTTAGGTTATACTAATTTTGCTGTTACCAATATCAGCACGGAAGGTCGGTTGCAGATATTGGCCACAGTTGCCCGAGATTGTTACAAAGCTTCAGGGGAGCCTGTGATCCCACGGGTACCATCCTGGTTTCCGTTGTCAATTTTCAACGTCTCTAATACCCGAAACAAGTTTACAGCTATTGGCTGCGACACTTATGCGTACCTTAATGGTTTCGTAGGCAATAAAAGCTACAGCGCCGGGTGTATGTCCCTATGTGATCGCATTGAAGACGTGGTTGATGGATCTTGTGCAGGATTCGGATGTTGCCAGATACAGATTCCGGGCGGGCTGAAAAATATTGATGTGATTGCATATAGCTTTACAAACCATACAAAAGTGTCCGATTTCAACCTTTGCAGCTATGCTTTTGTTGTCGAAGAAAGCCAATTTGAGTTCTCCTCGGATCTTGTTCGATCTATACCAGAAGATTACAGGTTCCCTGTGTCGCTTGATTGGGTAGTAGGCAATGAAACGTGCGAGGAAGCTGAGAATACATTGAATTTCACATGTCATCGGAGTGAGTGTTACGAACCTGGCATAGGTCTGGGCTATCTTTGCAAGTGTTTAGACGGGTATGAAGGGAATCCCTACCTCCCAGATGGCTGCCAAGGTGAGTTTTAATACCTGCTGACACTTTGAAAAGTTTTGAAGATGAACTGGAAAAGAAGAGGAGAGTACACTTTTTGATAAAGAGGCATAACGCTTTTTCAGGTCAACTAACAGCCACAGAACTTAAGACAATACCAACCTTTTTTTCCTCTTCAATTTTGCAGCCTCAACTGATCTGCAATAATAACGCATTCTCCATTCAAAAATTATCCACACATCACTTTTTTTCTTGTTAATCGAAGAAGGGGGTTTATGTTGACTACTAGATTGATGGTACTATCTATTTTAGCAGATATTGATGAGTGCAAGATTTTGCAACCCTGCCACCAAAATGCAGAATGCTATAATTCACCAGGAAGTTTCAAATGTATTTGTAGCGGTGGTTTTGAAGGCGATGGCAAAAAAAATGGAACTGGTTGCAGTTTCGTACATAAAACTAAGGGGTTTCCCCTTGTTAACGTTGTTCTAGGTAAGGACATTACATTATCTTTTTCTGAAAAATTAATGATTGATTTATATTATTTAATTTATTTTTTACATTTTATCAAATTTAGATTAAGTTGATTTGATCTTTGATAAAGAGACAATATTATAGTCCACAATATGATCTAGTAAAGTAGGCTAACCTCTATTAATGTCATATGTGGTTTAGTGTAAACTTGTGTAGGAGACCTTAAATCTTATGATGGGTGGGATTAGAGAGTCATTGTATAAAGATATGACTAAGTCTCCTCTTTAGTCTATAGAAAACATTAAGAATCTCTCTCATTGGAGAGTTATAGATCAAGGAAGATGAGGAATGCACTTAATTCAACAGTTAATATATATTTTTTTATAAGTAATTCGATAGTTAATTTGGTTAGTATTATTTCTACTATCAAATCATGCATTAAGAATCAAGTATGCTTTTGTATTTTAAATTTCTACTATGGTAAATTTTAAGTATATTAGTTATACATAAAGTTAACAATTGGTATCAAAATATATAACTTATATAATTAGGGTTTAGAACCCTAATGAATTTTTTAGAAATGTTAGCTCAATAATAATATAAAAATATCCAAAAAGGGGTGAATTAGATATCTAAAAATTCTTTTCCTCAAATCAAATTTCCAATGAAGGCAAGTTAAAAACAATTTTTACAAATTTGTTTTTCTATCAAAATGTGTCAAAACTAAATTGAAGGGTAAATTAAGGAATAAACAAAATAAGAACAAATTTTCAAAACTCTTCAAAGGAAAGTGAAATGCACAAATCCTGTTGAGCTTTTCTTTAGGACTTTTTCTGTGCTCAGGCCATTGTCTATCTTAATGGTAGGTGTGTCTAACAATTGTACAAGCTTTTTTTGCCCAAACTAAATTTGCTTATGCTATGGGAGTCTTATATGACCCAAGATGGTTGTGAGGCTAATAAATTTGCTTTTAAAGAAAAAAAAGAAAAAATTTTCAAAACTCTTCAAAGTAAAGTAAAATGCACAAGTATAAATAGTGAAGAGTAAAAAGAAAATGTAAAAGAAATTTGTAGAGGTTCAGCCCTTCCTTGGTGCCTGAGTTCTCTTGCTTAGCAAGCTAAGGAGTTTACTACATTATTGAATAAATACAATACAATGTCTTTTAAAGGTTTAAGGATAACCTTTATCTTTTCAAGGTTAAAGCACATCTATTACCTTTTCAAGGTTCCAGCACAACTTTTAAATACTATCTTTTGAAGACTAAGGTATAACCTCTATGCCTTTTAAGGATAGAGAACAACCTCTACATACCACCTTTTGAAGGCTAAGGTATAGTTTTTTTCTCTTTTACAAGATTGAAGCAAGTATACGTCTCGAAGGTGGGTTTTGCTAAGTAAATAGAAGGTTATAAGTGTTTGAATGATACAAAGATGTGCATGAATGATATGAATGGAAGTACAAATAATTTGTAGCATAAGGATAGCTTCAATGCTATGTGAAGGAATGTGAATAGCTTTCTCTAACTTGGTTTCTCTTTTTTTTTTTTCATAAGATTTGATACTTGAGTATTTGATGTTTTTCTTCACTCTTCTTACCTTCTACATATGTTGAAAAAGTTCTTTTTATAGTTGGAGAAGTTTTAAAGCTGTTGGAGAAGGTTTAGTGAGGAAATTAATAGTTTTTCTTTTAATTTTAGTGTCTATTGGCTCATTTTGGACTTCAAGTATCGAAAGTTTTCACTAGGTATCAATACATTTGGTCTAAGTATCAACACTTTTGAGATAGAAATCCATATCTAGCATCCAAAAGCATTCTGTGTAAAATGTATCGATACCCAATACCAAGTTTTCTATATTTATAGCTTAAAACATAAAAAATGCTTCTTTTTGAATCCAATTTGATGCCAAATACTTGGACATTTCAAAAGCAAATGCAAAGTTGTTTAAAACTTATTTAAACAAGTTCAAAACCTATTCAAACAAGTTCAAAACTCATTCAAGCAATTTCAAAACTCATTCATACAATTTTGAAACTTTTCACATGGAAATACTTAAGCACTTGCATCTAAGTATTTGGTTCATTGGATAGTACATTATCCCCCTGCTTAAAGAGCAGGGTTTGATCCCTTCTCCCCCAATTATAAAAAAAAAACACTTAGGCACTTCAAAAGCAAATATACAAGAGTTTTTAACATTAATAAATTAAGTTCAAAAACTCATTCAAACAACTTCAAAAATCATTCAAATAAGCTCAAAGATCATTCAAACAATTTTAATCATTTTTTTCATTTCAAAACTATAATCATTTTAAATCTAATAAAACTAATAGAATTATATATTGATTGCATTAATCATGCATGACTACATGTAAAGTTCTTGTGTGATTTTTAAATTTGTGTAATTATATCATTAAAATTCATAATTCCCTTATGCATAATACAATTGATTGATGATTTATTATTGGTAATACAATGGATTTGTAAAATTAAAACAATGTAATTGATTGAAATTATGTATGAGAAATTGGATCTTTCAAGAGTTGTAGGTTTTAATAATTTTAAGCTAAGAAAATAACTTAATTATATGTATCTTTTGTTAAATCACCTTGAGATTATTATTTTTAATGAGTTAAGATTGTTATTGAGGTCTTAAAATTTGATTAAACCTATCGATTTCATCAAAAAAGGTGTCGCAATGTAAGAATTTTATATTCGTCGGTTTGGTCTTTGATGTAGAACATCTAGCAAATAATATCTTAAAGCACGCTGAGTAGCAGAAACCAAAACAAAAGCCCAAAAATCATAAATGGACATATTCATAGTTTTAATATTTGCTTTATTTAGTTAGGAATCTTACATAAGAATTATAGGTATAATAGAATTTCTTTTTTATTTAATTTAATTGTATTAGGACTTTAGGATAGTCATGTTCTAATTACGAATAAAACATTCATTTTATTTAAATCTCTTGTTAACTATTCTAGTTGTACTAGACAATCAGAGGTAGAGATTTGTTAGAACTTGGGCCTATAATACTATAAATAGGGCCCTTAGGCTTAGTTTTTGAATCATCGAATAATATTACTAGGTTATACTCCCAAGCATGAGTTTAAATTTTCAATATTTGAAACTTGGTTATTAACCTTAAAAGCATAGTTAGGAGCTAGCCTTTATTTCCATGCTAACTCGCTACGTCAGTTAGTAGCAGAGTAGAGAAAACTCATCCAATCTAATGGCAAGTGACCTAGTTATAGTAGGCAGCGGTTCTCATGACGAAGATCAGGGAATTGAGACCTTACAAACTATAGTGCAAGATCAAGAAGTGACGATCAGGGCTTTGGAGCAACTAATGGATCTCAGATTCCAGCGTTTGGAATGATGTTTTGAAGAAATTACAGATCGACTTGATGCTTTAGGCGTAGATGCCAATAGAAATAGGAATGATGAGAGGCCATGTATTGAAAATGGTGTAGCTCTTGGACAACCTACCGGTAGAACTGTTCCTACAAACAAGCATAGACAATTGGTCTATATGGAAGATTCAGAAGAGGAAGATGATTATGTTGCAAAAAAATATGTTGGATATAATGATTATTGTGACAGAGATACTCACGATTTCATATTAAAGGTAGATATTCCTTGCTTTAATGGGAGTCAGAATATTAAAAATTTGTTAGATTGGATTGCGAAAAAAGAAAGATTTTTCAAATATATGAAAATTCCAAAAAGAAAAAGGGTAAGACTTACCTCTTGTAGATTGAAAGGTGGGGCTCCTGCATGGTGGGAAAGGTTCCAATTTAGAAGGAATAGTGATGGGAAAGCACTAGTTAAAACTTAGTATAGGATAAAGTAGTTGTTATAGAAATATTTTCTTCCTTCTAATTATGAGCAAATTTTATTCCAGCAATACCAAAAGTGCCATCAAGGTCAGAAAATTGTACATGAATATACTATAGAATTTATGAGACTAGCAGAGCGGAATGACCTAAGGGAGATTGAAGGGCAATAGGTTGCTAGGTATTTAAAAGGGTAGAAGCCAATTAGCAGAGACAAGATAGGGGTATAGGTATTATGAAATTTATTTAAAGCATAAAATATTACCTTAAAGGCTGAACTAATGCTGCGAGAAAAAAATAGACTTGATTATTCTTGTAAAAGTTACATCGGGGATAATTATAGAGCATCTAATGACAAGAATAAATCAGTTAATGAAAATTTTGCACGTAATGATAGGTACAAGGAAGAAAGGGTAGTTGGAAAGTAGAAAGTGATAGATGCGAAAGAAAGGCATAAAGCTACAAATCCCTAAGCTAAACCAAATGCAGGAAAGTGTTTAAAATGCAATCAACCTAGTCATAGATCTAGTGATTGTCCTCTTAGGAAAGTAGTCCATATGGTGGAATGAGAAAAAGATGATGATAAGATTTGTTGTGGTCCAAATGGGGATAATGATGAGTATAAGGATGACGATGATGGCCAAAACTATGTGGTGAGAATAATGATGTTGTCTCTAAAATAAAAAGATAGTACTCAACGAAATCAATTATTTCGAACCAGGTTCACCATCACTAATCATTTATTTGACGTGATTATTGATAGTGGTAGTTACAAAAATATTATTGGTAAGGATGTTGTGGAAAGTTTGGGATTTAAAGTAGAGAAACACCCTAATCCATACACTATTGGCTGGATTAAGGCAACATAGAAGATTTATGTAACAGAACGATGTAAGGTGCCTTTTTTCATTAGTAAATACAGGGATGAGGCATATTTTGATATTGTGGATATGGTGGATATGGATGCTTGTCACCTGTTTTTTGATAAACATTGGCAATTTGATGTTGCAGCGTAACATGATGGAAGAGAAAGCACTTATAAATTAGAAAAAGATGACATAAAGTTTTTTTTACTAATAAAAGGAAGTGCCCATACCAAAGCTTTTAAAATGGAGGGGCGTACTTCATTACCCTTACTTATTCAGAGAATGAGATAGAGAATGCTTTCAAGGAGTCAAAAAAGGTACACGCTCTGATTGTGAAATGGGTGTTGTCAATTGAAGAGATCAGAAAACAGTAGAATATCCAAAAAAAAATCAAACCGTTACTAGTAGATTTCAGTAAGGTGATGCTAGAAAATTTACCTAATGGTTTATCGCCCATAAGAGATATTCAACACCATATTGACTTGATTCCTACTGTTAGTTTGCCAAACTTGACTTATTACAAGATAAGCCCAAAGGAGAGCGAGATTCTCAAGGAGAAAGTGGAGGAATTATTGCATAAAAGATATATCCAAGAGAGTATAAGCCCATGTGCAGTTCCTGCCTTATTAACCCAAAGAAAGATAAGAGTTGGAGGATGTGTGTGGATAGCTGAGCCATTAACAAAATTACTATTGAATACAAGTTCCCAATTCCTAAGCTAGATGACATACTTGATCGGTTACATGGGGCTAAGGTGTTCACAAAAATTCATCTTCATAGTAGATACCACCAGATTTGAATTAGACCTGAGGATGAGTGGAAGATAGCTTTTGAGATAAAGGAAGGGTTGTATGAATGTCTTGTGATGCCATTCGGTTGACCAACGTGCATAGTACCTTTATGCGATTGATGAATCAGGTATTGAAACCTTTTATTGGAAACTTCATGGTGGTTTATTTTGATGATATTTTGATTTATAGTAGATCAAAAGAGGAGCATCTTTTGTACTTGTGCAAAGTATTAACGATCTTATAGAAAAATAAGTTGTACGTGGACTTGAAGAAGTACAACTTTATCATAAATAAGTTATTATTCCTAGGCTATATAGCTAGTGCAGATGGAATTCAGGTGGATGAAGAGAAGATTCGAGCTATTAGAGAATGCCCTACCCCAAAAAAAATAACGAAGTCAGAAGTTTTCATGGGATGACAACATTCTATACGTGTTTTATCAAAAATTTCAGTAGTATTACAGTATCTATTATAGAGTGCCTGAAGAAAAGGAAGTTCTAGTGGGGAAAAGAAGCTACAACCAATTTCGTTTTGCTAAAGGAAAAGCTATGTACCATTCCTGTTTTAGCATTACTAGATTTTGATACATTATTTGAAGTTGAATGTGATGCTAATGGTGTGGGAATAGGAGCTGTTCTTTCACAAAAGAAGAAACCAGTAGCTTATTTTAGTGAGAAGCTCAATGATGCAAGGCGTAAGTGGACCACGTATGATAAAGAATTTTATTCTATTGTGCATGCTTTAAAGAATTGGGAGCATCACTTGTTTGGGTGAGAATTTGTTTTATACTCAAATCATGAGGCATTGAAGTACTTGAATAGTCAATAATGGATCAGGAAAGGCATACATGCCAGGTGGTCTCAGTTTCTGTAAAAGTTTCCTTTCAAGCTAAAGCACAAGGTTGGCGTATAGAATAAAGTAACAGATGCATTGAGTAGACATGCAGATCTGGTGGTGACAATGAGACAATAAGTTTTAGGTTTTGATACAGTCAAGGAATTATATCATACAGATAAGGATTTTCATGATACATGAGAAAAGTGTATCATAAATCAACCTATTAAGGATTTTTACATTCATGATGGTTTTTTAATGCTAGACAACCAGATTTGCATTCCTTGATCTTTATTGAGAGAAAAGTTGATTAGAGACTTGCATAGTGGAAGTCTTATTGGTCATTAAGGCCGACATAAAGTGATTGCTGCTATTGGAGAAAGATATTATTGGCCACACCTGAAAAGGGATGCAACAAGATTTGTGTAGTGATGTTACATATGCCAAATTGTAAAAAGATAGTCCTAAATATTAGTTTGTACATGCCTTTATTTATTCCAAAAAATATTTAGGAGGATTTATCTATGGATTTTGTGCTTGGTTTGCCTCGAACTTAAAAGGGGATGGATTTTGTTTTTGTTATTGTGGATAGGTTTTCTAAAATGGTGCACTTTATCCCTTACAAGAAGACTTCAAATGCAAGTGGAATAGCCAAATTGTTTTTCAAGGAGGTTGCTTGTCTACATGGTGTGTCTAAAACCATTACTTCAGATCGAGACAGCAAGTTTCTTGGTTATTTTTGGAGGACTTTGTGGAATATGTTTGATTCATCCTTGAATTATTGTAGCACAGCTCATCCACAAATCGATGGCCAAACTGAATTGGTGAACAAAACCCTTGGTAATCTGATTCGTAGTATTTGTGGTGATAGTCCGAAGCAATGAGACTTCGCGTTGGCATAAGCAGAGTTTGCTTATAATAGTGATGTTCATAGTGCCACAAGAAAATCTCCATTTTTTATTGTGTTCACAAAGTGACCATAGCATGCTCTTGACTTGGTTGAGTTGCTTAAAGTTCCTGGATTTAATGTAGCTACAGCATATATGGCTAATCAGTTGTAAGATGTTCAAGTAAAGGTGAAACAGAAATTAGAGCAAGCTAATGCCAAGCACAAGAAAGTTGCTGATCTATTTCGTAAAAAGCAGATTTTTGAAGTGAGAGATCCGATGATGGTGTTTCTGCGAAAAGAAAGGTTTCTACTAAGGACTTATAGTAAGTTACAGCCTAAGAAGTACAGACCATACTAGATTTTGAATAAGATCAATGACAATGCATATCTTGTGGATCTACCAACATAATAGGAATTTCTAAAACATTCAACGTGACGGCTATTTACCCATTTCATTTATTAGATGAACCCTAGTATCGAAATATACAAGTTAACTTGAGGTTGAGTTTTTCTCAATAGGAGGGGACTGACGTAGAACGTCTAGCAAACAATATCTTAGAGCAGGCTGAGTGTCCGAAACCAAAACAAAAGCCCAAAAGTCATAAATGGGCATATTCATAATTTTAATATTTTTTATTTAGTTAGAAGTCTTACATAGAAATTATAGGTACAATAGAATTTTTTTTTATTTAATTTACTTGTATTAAGACTTTAGGATAGTCATATTCTAATTAGGAATAAAATATTTATTCTATTTAAATATCTGATTAACTATTCTAGTTGTACTAGACAACCAACAGTAGAGTTTTGTTATGACTTAGGCTTATAATACAATAAATAAGACCCTTAGGCTTAGTTTTTGAATCATCAAATAATATTAATAAGTTCTTCTCTCAAACCTAAGTTTAAAGTTTCAATATTTGAAACTTAGTTATTAACCTTAAAGGCATAGTCAAGAGCTAGCCTTTATTTCCATGCTAACTCACTGCATCAATCTTTAAATTTGGTTTAAAATTGATTCAATTAATGTGTTTTAATTTGAATTAATAGACAAGAATAAAGTTAATTTCATTTTGGATTTATTTAATGAAGTAAACGAGTCAAAATTGAAAGAATGTAAAGCTCAAAATCAAGCTTTAATGGCAAAAAATTAACAGACCCAAATTGCTTATGAAATTCGAAACAATACATTGATTAATCTCGATTTAACTTGTTTTAATGGATTTTTTTAGTACATGGGTCTCATAGAATAATTCTTTACTCAAATTTTGGATGGGTTTAATTTGATTAAAGTTGCTTTAAAACCCAAGAATTAGAGAGGAAAAACCAAATCAAACTTGAATGGTCAAATTTGCTCTAGTTAGGTCAGATGTTGACCGGGATGGAAAAAGACAACAGCCACTCTCAGGGTCAGATCATAGTCTTGAACATATTTTTAGTTCATTTTCTAACGGTTTAAACCCATTCTTCTAATGCTGCCTATTAGTGCTACTTTTATGATTTTTTTGTGAATGTTTATTATTTATTTATTATGTATATTTAATTTATTATTTTGAATATTTTGGTGAGGAAGTTTTGCAATTCATGTGATTGAAAAATAATATGGATATTTTGTAGTTTAATGATAGCATGTACTCTTCACAGATAATTTGTGTATTTTATAAACTCTCGAGAAAAAGGTACACAGTTTCATAACTAAAACCTTATGAAGTTATATTCTCAATGCAATAATTTGTTTGGTGACATTAGGACAGATGTAACGACTAATATCTCATAACGGTATGACACATGTGTAGGTATGATTTTGGAGCATGGTGCCCCATGCTCATTAATTTAATAATTAACAAATAAATCATACTATAAAATTTGTATGGACAATATAAAGAAATATCTTGTTATAGGAAAAGTTTCATTATACTAGAGTAGTCAATTGGCTAGTGTTGTGGAATTATCATTTCCATATGGTTTAGAGTTCTTTCTAGTTTTAGTGTGCATTCATTTTCTTAAAGGTGGTTTTGTATGTTAAAATTAGTGTGTAGCACATAAAAACATGCGTGTGGGAATTGCTAGCTCTATTATTTTATTCACCTAAAGGTGTTAAGTTGCAAAGGTTGTATTAAATTTTCATAACCCGCTTTTGTGTGAAAGGGTTCCTAATTACATGTCATGCATTCAACCTATATGAGTTAATATGATGATATGAATGGACTCTTTGGTTATAGCCATTTAAGGTTTTATAATATTTGAATTACCCTATTTATTCTAATTAAGTTGCATTATTTAAATTTTCAGTCACCTTTTTTGTCAATAATAATATTGCCACCATTGAGATTTTGGATAAGTCAAACTTTAAGAATTAGAAAAGTGTGTGGGGTTTGCCATTTAGATAATAAATATAGATCTAGTTATGAGTGTAGATAAGCCAGTAGAATATATTGTTCAAAGTTTTGAGAATGATAGGAGAGCATTTAAGGCATAAAAGAGATCCAATAAATTTTGTCTGATGATTATTAAGAGATCCATTCTTGTACACATTTTAAGTATTTTAATTCCACTAATGCAAAGGAGTTCTTAACTATAATAGCACAGAGGTATAAAGTGTCATCAACTGCTGAAATTAGCACTTTTTTTAAAAGACTTTATTTTATGAGTTATGATGAGAAGAGTTTCCACTAACTCTAATATTCCTAAACAAGTTAAAGATAAAAGAAGAAATCAAGTCAATATGTCAATATAAGAGATTTAGAAGTTGTCCTTGAGAAGAAACTTAAACGTTTCTTTTGCAAGAAGATGATCAAACTTAAGAAATAAGCTTGTCTCTAATATAAAACTTGGTTAGAGGAACGTTAGTATAAAGGTAACTTCCTGGTTCTTGTTATACATGAATCCAATTTAATTGAAGTCCAACCTAGTTCTTGGTGGCTAGATAGTGATGTTGCTCTATAAGGATTAATAAGTAAGAAAAAGTTGTATAAGGAAGAGTCTCAGCTTATAGGTGACAATAATGTAGAGGTGGAAATTGAGCTTGTAAGAATACTTTGCTTGAATTTAAGCAATGGTCGTACACTTTAATTTAAAAACACTTCTATGTACTATCATTTGAATGGAATTTAATTTCTTTTTCCATGTTAGACAGTGTTGATTATGTTTTTGAATAAAGAATTCAATTATTTAAATAATTACTAATTCAAAATTTATTAACTAATGTCTTTGTCTCATGGAATATATAGAATGTGTTTATATCCTATATAGATATATATAATACATATTTATTATATATATATATATTATGTGTGTGTGTGTGTGTGTGTGGCACCTCATCTTATGTTGAAATAGTTGCTAAAAGACCTTACATAAAAGAAACGACTTCGATTTTAGGGTAGAAAGGTTAATAAAGGATAAGATTTTGTAGGCGTAAATTAACCAAGTGAGAGGGAGAGAGATACAACTCAAGTCTTGACTAATTTTTTTTTTTTTTGGATTTGGGGAAAGGGGAATTTGAATTTTGCTTTTTAGGTAGGGAGATCATGCATCAATTAATAGACTAAATGCTCAAGTGATATAACTGATTAATATTTATTTACATTGACATAAGTGGATCTTATACATCTATTACTAGGGATGTCAACGGATAGCGTACCCGTTAACTTTGAGGTACTCGAACCTAAATCTAATTAATAAGTAAGGTACCTGAACCCTACAATTACCTAAATATTTTTAAAATTTACTATCCGAATCTGAACCCTACAACTACGCAAATATTTTTATAATTTATTATCCGAACCTAACCCTTATTGCTATCCCATTACTCAGTAATTACCAGAACCCATTTCAAAACCTTGTTAAGTAAAAAAATATTATACTCTTCATGGATAACTAATCACTCGAACTCGAATTTGTATATAATAATAAATTATATTCTACATCCATACAATTTACCAATAATTAAATTTATAAATCAAACAAGCAATAAAATTTCAATTTAAATAATCAAAAACTAATATCTTAAACAACAACTTGAATAACTGAAAACAAATATCTCAAACAACTTATAAGTTATAGTTATTATTTCTATTATGTTCTTATTGGTACATATAATCAAAGGTTGTAAATAGTTATTATCACTTAATAGCAATATTGTGATTTGTTCTATTAATGTAAGCAAAAATGTAACATTCTAAGTTATAATTTTTGTAAATTACAAGTTTTGTTTTTATAGTAATGATAACTAACAAATTATTTTAACATAATAAGAATATAGTAATACTGATATATAAATTAAATATATTAATATTATAATCTATTCATATAACACATTAGTACGTAGGATATAGGCGTAGTGATTATTATTAAATATAACCTATTTAATATGTTAATAAGTATATAGTAGATAATAATGTTTATATATACATTAAATATATTAATATTTATAACCTATTTTTATGTAGCATATAGGTTTACATAGGCAAAACTATACTATATACTATAGATGTAATATTTATTAATCAAATATTAATATTAACATATAACTTGTATATGCACTTGAGCATTTGGTTTATTAGTTGGTGCATTATTCCCTTGCCTAAAGAGCAAGGTTCGAATCCCCTCGCCCCCAATTATATAAAAAAAAACATATAACTTGCATCTATTTAAAAAAACATATAACTTATATCATTTAAAATATATAACTTATAATTACATGTTCCATGACTTTAACACGTAATCATATTATTTATGTTTTAAATTTTGAAAAGGTAAATACCTATTTTACTTAATACAAGTATAATTGATTGCTATATTTAATCATAACACTTTGGAATATATATATAATAGTAATTATATTCCTTGTAATATGACATTATTTAAACATAACTAATATTTTAATAGTTTTATTATTTAAATATATTAATGAAATATCATTAATAATTTGACTAATCATAATATATTATAAATGAAAAGTTTGATTCCTAACATCAATAAAATTTTACATATTCAATTATCTATTATATACTATATAACACATAATCGGGTTTAGGTATTGGGGATCCAAAGGGTGTTACCTAAACGTTACCCTGAACCTGATACGAGTAATAAAATTACTAGCCGAACTCGTCTCAAAACTAAATATAAGGTACCTTAACCTTATATAATTGAATCAGGCACCTGTGGGTATCTTGTTACACAGTACCCATAGCCATTCTTACAACTACTATGGATATTTTGCGATGTTTATTGATGAATTTTCTCATTATGGTTATTTGTTCTTAATTAAAGAAATATTTGAAACCATTGATAAATTCAAAATTTTTAAGACTAAAGTTTAGAAATAGTTGAGAAAAACACTAAAATTGCTAGATCTAATAAGGGTAGTGCATATGTTGGCAAGTATGACATAATAGGATAAGAAAAGAGTCTATTTGTCAAATACTTAGAAAGGTGTGGAATAATGCCCAATACATTATGCTTGGTAGTCCTAACACAAATGGTGTGACTAAAAGATAGAATTGCACCTTAAAGGATATGATGAACAATGTGGTGAATGAGGCTATAATTTACCATAATTTTGTAATGAAAAGCAATGAAAATAGATTTGTGTATCTTAAATAAAATCCCTAACAAATCTATATCTAAAACCTTATTCAAATTGTGAATGGGATGAGAACCTATTCTTAATCACTTACATTTTTAGGGACGTCCTTCAGAAGTACATCTTTATGATCCATTAAAACTAAGATACAATATTGTTCCATTTATTGATACTTTATTGGGTACATAAATCATTACATGGGTTATAAATTTTATTACTCAAGTGGAGGTGGTAAAATTGTTGAGGTAAAATAACTATGTTTTTGAAGTTAGATATGATTGATATTAGTTACTCTTCATATAGAGGTAGAGGAGATTATACTAAGACTTAAGTATTTATATACCTATATAGAAGGATCTATGGCACATACATGAGTTGGGGAATAAGAACAAGTTCAACTATTTCCTAATGAGGTCTTTTAATACCAGAATGTTGTGGAAAATGTGCCATAAAGAAAATCTATAAAAGTAAGAAAGCTTGCTAGTTCTTCATACATTTATTAATTTTATCTCTGAGAAAAAGATTATGATTGGTCATCTAGTTGATTTAATAACTTCCTAAAAGCTGTTTCTAGTCTTCAATCAAACTTGTGGTGGGATGCAATGAGTGATAAGATGCATTCTATATGAAATAATGATGTGTGGTAGCTTGTTGAGATAATTGAGGGTCATAAACCCAATGATTGTAAATGGGTATACAAGATCAAGAAAGATTCTAAAGAGAAGATCGATAAGTATAAAGTCAAACTAGATGTTATAAGTTTTACTTAAAGAGAATGTACTGATTACAATGAACGATTTTCTCCTATATCTTATAAGGATGTTACTTTTAGAGTAATTATTACAGTAGTAGCTAATAAAGATTTAAAGTTAGACCAGATGGATGTTAAAATTGTCTTTTTAAATGGGAATCATGTTGAAGAGGCCTATATGTTGTAGCCTAAAGGTTTTAAAAGGATGATAAAAATCATCTTGTGTGTAAACTCAAAAAGTCTATTTATAAACTCAAACAAGCTTCTCATCAATGTTATCTTAAATTTAATGAAGTAGTCACCTCTTTTGATTTTGTTAAGAAAAAGGCAAACCAATGCATATATCTCAATATTACAAGAGCTAGATTATCTTTCTTATTTTATATGTTGATGATATGTTGTTTGCTAGTAGGCTTTAAGTAGTTTGACATGAAAGATCTTGAAGAAGCATCTGATGTGCTTCGGATTGAAATCCATAAAGATAGATCTCATCATTTGTTGGGACTCTCTTAAAGTGCATGTGTTATTTGTTTCTTAGATAAATTTTCATGCTTGATAGCAAAGATGAAGAAGTGTTAGTTGTCAAAGGTGATAAATTGAACTTGACACAATGTCTTAAAATGCTGTTGAGAGGGACTTTATGAAACTAGTGCCATATACTAATGTAGTGGGAAACCTGATACATGCTAAGGTGTGCACAAGAGTTGACATTGCTTTTGCATTGAGTCTTTTAGGTAGACATTTATCTTATCCTGGTAGAGATCATTAAGAAGTTGCAAAGGAAGTGATGAGATACTTGAAGTGGATTGAGGATTATATGTTAACTTACCAAAAGATTGAAGATCTTAAGCTGATGGTTAACATGGGCTATGACTTTGCTAGTTATTTAGATGGTAGGAGGTTCATTTTAGGATACATTTTGATATTACAAGTTGTCCAATATCTCGAAAAAGTATAAAGTAAAAAACTTGTGATCTCATCCACTATACAAGTGGAATTTGTAGCATGCTCTGGAGCAACTACATAGGTTGCCTAGTTAACAAATCCCATTATAGAATTGTTGGTGGTTGACTTTATTACAAAGATCGATATAGTCATAACGTGATAACATTGTAGCAGTTTTGTTCACCAATAACAATAAGGATATAAAAAAAGCTAAGCATATGAGGATAAAATATTTGACAATTAAAAAACTTGTGAAAACAATGTGACATTTCAATAAAACATATTGGACTAATGACATTATATGTAATCCTTTGACCAAGAGACTACACTCTGTCACTTTCAAGAAAAATGTTTATGACATGGATATTGTATACATTTTTTATGTACTTGGTTAGTGGAAAGATTTGACATTGTTTTTTGCTTTGTACTTAGATTGTTTGGAGCACATCTTTGATGATGTATTTGCATTTAGTATTAATAATGATTATTCAGTCATAAAGCATGTGCGTATGCATATATATATATATATTGCGTATTTGAAGACTTAAGATGTGTGTTAGTTTTAAGCATCAATTGAGGTACAAATTGATAGCCTTAACGGTACGTCTTTGACACAAAGTATATCTAGAGATATTTAAGGAAAAACATATATGTTTATTAAACATTTCTCTTACAAGTTAGTGCTACATACAATAGAAAATAAGTGACTGACAAATAAATATAACACATGAAATAGATGAATAGGATTGGGTGGTATATGTGATTATAGTTGGTTCTATATCTTTAAAGAAGTAATTACTACTATTTTTGATATCACAAAATTTTGTTGGAAAGAATTGTGTTTGGAGTAGTCTCAAACTCAATTTGTTTTTATATTGGGCATAAAAGCTTTCAATGTCTTAGTTTAAGAGTTGATTTTAAGAAAATTTATTTTTCAAAACTTAAATTTAAATAATATAGTCCAAGTGAAAGATTGTTAGATTTTCTTGAATAATTAAAGTGTAGACTTAAATTATTTAATTTAATTTTCCTTTTCTCAAAATTAGGCTAAGGTAATTTTGTTTTGATAACAGACAATATTACAGTCCATAATATGATTCAATAAAGTGAATTAGACTCTAATGTTATATGTGAGCTTACTAGTGTGGGCCTTTATGGTAAACCCTATATACTATAATGTGTGACACTAAAACTTTACTACATAAAGGTATAGTTAGGTCTTTTCTCCAATTTACAGAAAACATTAAGAATTTCACTCATTTGAGAGTTACAGATCAAGGAAGAGGAAATTTTAATGCACTAAATCTCAACAATTAATCTGTTTGATATTTTTTTCATTGTCAAATCATGAATCAAGAATCAGTTAGGTTTTTGTGTTTTAAATTCCTGTTATAGTGGCTGAGCAAAAAAAAAATCTTGTTATAGTGAGTTTTGAATTAAGTTTAAATTAATTATACATATAGTTTAACACATTACTCCATATCAAAATTTTGTGCTATCAGTTCATGTAGGCAGTTATGGTTATATAGGGACCATAAGGAGGAAAAGGGTGTGGGGAGAAGAGATGAAACTTAAGTGTGCAATTTTAGTTTGAGGATTTCAAATAAATTCTGGTCTTTGGAACGAGACTTTAGGTTATAAACACTGCACATACTTATTATCAGCAAAAAGATTAAAGCCTGATGTTTGGGGCAATACAAAATTTCAAGCATTTGAGTTGGGAAAAAGATAATTATAAAAGCAAATGAAAAATGTGCATTTTTCCAAAAACCAGTTTAGGGTTGAAACGGCTAGAGTTGGCAATTGAGCCATTAAATTTAACAATTGAAAAAGTACCCAATAAGCATATTAGACAGAGATAAGAATTTTGTGTTTAGACCTTCAAAGCTGAGCCCTAAAGACTCAATTTCGCAGTTTAATTGTCATTTCAAAGTTGCAATAATTTATTATTGTTATTTTTTCACTTTCATGGTGAACAGGGGCCAGCATAAGCATTTTAGTGCTAGTATTGAGCCTTTCATGGATATATTGGGGACTTTGGCAAAGAAAGCTCATCAGACAGAGAGAAAACTTCTTCCAACGGAACGGTGGAATTATTTTACAACAAGAACTTTCAAAGCATAAAGGAACTGTAGCAGCCAAAATATTCACAGCCGAAGAGCTCAAGAAGGCAACAAACAACTACCATGAAAGT
>NW_018397260.1:3532560-3538676 GCF_002168275.2 Theobroma umbraticum | reverse complement strand
AAACTTTCAAATATGTCAAAATATTTCTCTCGTGGTTTTTCTAGATTAGTTTCAATTAAAGTGGTTTATAGCTTAGGGAATTAAAATTTTAATATTTCGCTATTTATGATAAGGCATGATTCAAATCCTTTCACTTTTTTAACAGGAATGGTTTTATATCTTCTTATTCACAACTCAAACCTTAAGAATTAAATTTTACTAGCTCATTTAGATGAATGTTGTCTTTCTTACTGGTTGAAGATTGTTTTCTATCTAAAGCTTTGCCATTGTATCATCCTATTTGAACCTTGAAATTCTTCCTTCAACCTTTCTCATGCTTCTTTTGCATTTTCACATGTCATGATTCTTATGAATATGACATCAATAACTACTGAATGCAATCAAGATAGGACTTTGTACCTCTTAACAACTTCTTCATTGTGTTACTTTATTTGTGTGAGTGTGGCATCCTCTCTAAGGGTAGGTAGCTTAGCTCCAATTTCGAACACATCTCATAAGTTGAAAGCCCTTAAGTATGCTTTCATTTTTACTAACCAAATAAGGTAATTTCCCTTATTGAAGGTTAGTGGTGACTGGTGCATAAAAGTGCTGGCTGTCGTGTGCAGGTAGATAAGGTTGTTTTTAGGTTGGTTAGGAAGGTGTTTGAGAGAGTTTTAACTGCTTTGGGGTTAGTTTTTGTCCCTTAATTGGGAGCTTTGACACCATGTTGTGATCTATATAAGCTTTTACAATGGCTATGTAATAGCCTTTGTTAAGTGCAAGGAAAACATCGACTAACAAAGTACACACTGGTTGAAGAGAAAAAACATAAAAAGGTTCATTCTCATTGAGTTGATAAATTACAAGGTAGTTTTTATAAAGTCAAAGACAACCAACACTTGTTCTTGAGCACAAAACAAGTGTTATCATACATATCTAATCAAAACATGCAAACTAAACACTTAACAGCATGGACTGCTGAGCATACAGTCTTGTTATGGGAAACATGGCTACCAGCTGTCATATGTACACATACAACTTTGACAGAGATTTCTAATGCACATATTAAGTCCAACACATTACTCTTTCTTCCACATTATTTCTTTCTCTTTTCTTTGCTCTTCTATTTCAATATTTCTTAAGATTGCCTTGTGTAGAAACCATTATCTTCCTTTATCTAAGGGCAAGATTATCACATGGCTTTTTATGCTGTCATACCCACATGAAGTATTGTTACTACTACCACCATTACTATAACTATTAGATGATTTTCCATTGAGTAAATACTCAGTCTCCTCAGAATTCGATCCGAGATTAACCCATGGATGTTTCTCTATCAACCTTAGTCTTTCTAATTCCATTGCTACTTCTTTCATTGAAGGTCTCTCTTCTCCTTTAACTTCTAAGCACCTCATTGCTAGCTTAGCCACTTCCATGATTTGATCTCTATTTTCTTCATCCACTAAATGGCTCTCTAGAATATCAAACAAGCGACCTTTTCTTACTGAAGAAAGGAAATACTTAGCTAGACTCCTCTCCTCCTCAGGCTTGTCAAAAGCAAGTGCCTTCCTTCCAGTGAGAAGTTCAACAAGAACAACTCCAAAGCTATAGACATCACTCTTCTCAGTCAGTTGGCTTGTATGCAAGTATTCAGGGTCTAAGTAGCCCAGCGTTCCTTGGACCATTGTCGATAACTGAGTTTGATCTACTGGAACCAATCTTGAAGCTCCAAAATCAGACACTTTTGCGGTGTAGTTATCATCCAAGAGTATGTTGGTAGTTTTGACATCTCTGTGGATAATTGGTATAGACGCAGCAGAATGCAAATATGACAGCACTCCAGCAGTTTCTGCTGTGATTCTTAACCGTGTCCCCCAAGGCATGGTAGCTGCCTTGCCTTCGTCATGAATGTGATCGAAAAGGGTTCCATTAGCAACAAATTCATAAACTAGCAATGGGACTTCTTCCTCTAAGCAACAACCCAAAAGCTTGACTACA
Source organism: Theobroma umbraticum (assembly GCF_002168275.2). NCBI lineage: Eukaryota > Viridiplantae > Streptophyta > Magnoliopsida > Malvales > Malvaceae > Theobroma > Theobroma umbraticum. The sequence continues at coordinate 3,536,699 of NW_018397260.1, read as the reverse complement.
TTCCTATGGTTGATTTGAGAGAGAACAACAACCTCATTTATAAATTGCACAATTTGGCTCTGATCCACTATTTTCGATTTCTTTATAGCAACCATATTGTTACCTTCCAAGATACCCTTGTACACTATGCCATAACCTCCGCGACCAACAATCATGGACTCATCATAGTTGCTCGTAGCTCTTTTAAGTTCCTCTGCAGTAAAGATTTTAGCAGTTTCCGATGATGCTTCTCTTCCTGCGAGTTGTTGTTGAAGCATCAAACCACCATTTTGCTTAAAGAACTTTTCTTTGAGCTTGATTAGCTTTCTTTTCTTGTGTAGCATGAACAGCCAAGCGCTCCCAGCAACTACAGCTACAGAGCATATGGTAACACCTACATTTGGAATCCGTAGGATTATTCTCCACGCATCAAAATCTTTATTGAAAAAAAGAAGCTATTTAGTAGTACGGTTTCCTTATATTGTTCATGCTAGAAACAAGGTGAAAATTTGTAACTTATTGTTGCAAAGGCCATTTTCAGCGAGGAGACATTTGTCAGCGGGTTTACAAACAGTTAGATGCCTCCAAGTTGCACCTAGTCTGACTATGTCGTTCTCTCTTACAAAACAACTGAAATTATGGGCCCAGCCCATGGTTTTAATAAATCGAAACTTTGCTGTCTAAAAACTTGTCAAGACTATTGCAACTCTTGGAAGCATCCGAGAAAGCAAACACCACGCAAACCTGGAAAATTTTCAGCTACATAGAAAACCTAAGACTTCCAGGAATTTTTTAAATAAACATATTTTGTAACTAACATTTCCAAACAAAAGCAAAAATGTCTGTTAAGAGTGCGAGTTCAAAGAAGATAACATGTTCTACTTTCTATGATGCCAACAACTTGCTTTCAATTAGAAATTTCTTGGTAGGTTATGATCTTGAAGGAATGAATATCTATGCAACAATTTGTTTTTGAGGAATTATCTTTTGGTCAAAACAATTAAACTTGGAGGCTAAAGTTTATCCTGCTAATCTATCCATCCTCTGCGACAGGTTAATCAAAAACTAACAGTAAAGCTATCTACTCCGAGCAAATCATTCATAATCTATCTTATTAGTAAGGCAACTTTAAAAAACTAAATGATGTTTTAATTATTTGAATATTAATAATACAATCAATGTACTTACCAAGGGTAATTTCAACAAGTTGTATTTGATTGGGAATGCACCCTTTTCCCTTTCTACCATCGCCATGATAACCCTTAGGACACTTGCAAGTATAATTTCCCAATTCATTGACGCAATACCCAGGTTTTTCGCAATCATGCAGTCCCGGATTGGCGATAGTGTTACACTCATTAATATCTGAGAGATGATAAAAAAAAAATGAGAAAATTAGGAGTCCAGGTAATATTTAAACGAACAGTGAAAACAAAATAAGCACAGCAATTAGCTCTCATCAGAAGAAAAAAAGAATAAAAAAATCGTTACTTACCATAACAGCCATCGAGGTATGGATTCCCTTGATACCCATCCTCGCACTTGCAACGATAACCACGAGCATTATAGGATCCATCACAGGTGCTATTTCCCTTGCATAGAAAAGTAGACTTGTTTTGTGCTGCTAATTCACAACTTTCATCCCCTACTGCCCAATCAACCACCATTGGGAGCTTGGTTTCACCTTGAAAACCTTGAAGGTATTTGCGGGAGAAAGTGAACTCGTTTTCAACAACAAAGGCGTAGCTGCAGTTGTTGAACTCCGTTACATCTGTACGGTTAATATAACTACCCAATGTGAATGTAATGTTTTCCAGACCTTTGGGAATGGGAATTTGGCAACACCCCACACCAGAGCAAGAATCATCAACAACTCTCAGGCTCTCACAGAGGGACAATATGCATCCGGTTGTGTACCTATCATTACCTCGGTAGCCCTGAATCAAAGCAACGGTGTCACAACCAATGGCCATAAACTTGTTTTGGGTGTCAGAAATGGTGAATTGGCCTAATCTAAACCAAGGTTTGTTGTGTAGCACCGACTGATCACTTTTCTTGTAACAATGGTGTGCTATGACAGAGAACAAACGAATCTCACCATTAAGTGAAATGCTTTCTACAGCAACGTCACCATAAAACGTTTGTACAGGGACAGCAGATTGATTACAGGTAATCTCAAAACTTGCATTGAAGTAGCAACCTTCCCCTATGCCAAAGGGAAAAGGGACGCTGACGTTCCCACAATGGTCGGGACAGCCAGACCTAGCTTGAGCTGTTACCGGTACCGCGGTGGATGCCACTAGCAAACCTGCAAGCATGAACTGCAACAGCATTGCATATAAGCCCATTACAACTCTTTCAATCAATGCAGGATGGTTTTAAGAAGAAAAGCCTTACATGGTGGCACTATATGAGTTAAACTCTTATATATGGAAGACCAAGCCAAGAGTGCAGCTAGAAAAGAAATTTAAGAAGAAAGTTCCATTATTTTGTCTTGCCTTATAATTTGTCCTTAAAGTCTGCGTAGACCATTCCCATGACCAAGTCAAGTTTGCTGTTCATCTATTGAACTAGCACCTATTATATAATCAATTAATGCCAATGAAGACTCATGATAAATGTCGAATTCAGTCACTATCTTTTCCTGGAAGTTTGCTCGGCTTCGTTGAAGAAGAACGGTACACGCCATTCAACAGCTAACTGTTGGGTAAAAGTCTTTTTCAGGAATTAATTAATGTGAAGTGGTCCTAATTTAGAAAAGCAAAAGCACTCAAGAAAGTGAAGTTCTCGCTTGATTAGAAATTCGTAGTTGTTTAGCAGCAGGGCTCGGCCCACTGCAGCATTGCCTGACCTTTCGCTTACAGGACATATGGTAAATACATGTATATATTCTGTAGATGAATCAAATTTTATCTCAAAGGATTAAGAACTGTTGGTTTTTATTCATGAAAGAAAAAATAAAGATCGAACATGTTTGTGAGAGAAAGTGAGACTGCAACTGCATGCATTCGATTCTTTCCTTTCCTTAATACGGCTCGACTACATGAGAGAGAAAAGTAACAAGGACTCAAGGCGCATTAGAATTGTCTGCTGCCCAGTACATTAAAAGAAGAGCTGTTGAGTCACGTGTAGCTTAGCGCGTGACTGCATCTTCTTCAAGTTGAAGACTTTTTCGCACCAACAACCATTACGAAGACAGATCTCAACTTCGACAAGAACAAGTTACTTGTGTTATGGGACACACACGGAGGACTTGGATTTCATTTGAGGTGACATCATATCACAACAATTTTAAAATAACATTTTTTTTAGTTTTTAAAAATAATCTTTCAAATAATTTTAATTATTTTTAACTATGAAAATAGGTTCTGAGATAAAAATATCTTTAATGAGATATCTTCGTTGACATACATCTTCAAACACGTAAAAAAAAAAATATGTAAAAAATTTACGAACATCTAATTTTATGCAAAACATCCATTTTTTTTCGTAAAGCTTGTGCAAAGCAAAATAATATTACATGAGAAGATTTTTCAGATATTTTGGATATGGTATTCAGATAATACAAAAAGATGGATATTAAACCGATCGAGGAACCAGTCATGATGAGTCGAAAGCTTCCAGAATGATGTAAAATCAGAAATCCATGATACGGTGGTGAATCGAAAGGAGAAAGATGTGAATCCAAGGCACGAAATGGTCATGCTACAGCAAGCCATATGTGAGACGATAGGGTGAGAATATATAACACGTCTCGAAGGGAATATGTGAGATGACATGGTGAGAATATATGACAGACCAGTGCCAGAATGTGACATGAAATGGCATGTCGAGAATATGTGACAAGGCATGGTGGGAATGTGTGACACGATTGTGACACGACAGGGTTTAGAGTTAGTAATACGCCACGACTAGGGGTGTGCACCGGTCGATTTTGTCGGTTTCGGTTCGGTTTTGACCAAAAACCGACCGAAAATTTTTTCCCTATAACCGACCGAACCGAATATGATGCAATGTCGGTTTCGGTCGATTTTTTTAGAGGCTCGGTTTCGATCTGTTAGAGAGGGAGACTGATAAGCAAGGGTGAAGGGTGGTAGATTAATGGCTGCTTCGGCAGGTTAGAGAAGGAGGGAGTCAGGGAGAGGCAGAAAGCATGAAAG
>NW_018397260.1:3531666-3532460 GCF_002168275.2 Theobroma umbraticum | reverse complement strand
AAAGCTGAGCTGATGATGGCAGAGAAGTTGCACTCATCTATGCTACCTCTAGGTGGGATGAAACGTTCCCCCTTACCTTGGAATGTACAATAGCAATGTTGTTTAATGGATAACAAACCCCAATGACACTCCTTGGAGACTAAGACAGCTGGTTATCCAATCTTGCAAAATCTTGGAAAAGGTCAAGGTATGGCAAATTAAGTAGGTCTTACAATAAGCTAATGAAGTTGTTGACAAACTTGCAAAAGAAAGTGTACAATGCCCTAGTAACCTCTTTTGGATTAGTAATGAGACTCTTATAGATGCTGACCATGGTGAGACCACTAGGAATGATGACAACTAGTGAAGGCCCTTCTTCCATTGTGCTGATTATGTTTTAGCATTTCCCTTTGTCCTTCGATTAGCATTCATCTGGGCTGATTTCTTTGAGAATTTGCTATAGGTTTTAAGTTACAAGATTTATACTTTCATGTGAACTGGATTACCTTTACCTTATTTATAGAAAGGACTCTCGTTCTCATTTTGTATAAGAGTTTTGTGCTTATAAGGGACTCATTTTGTTAATCTCGTTGCTTCAGGAAGTAAAAGGCTTCCTCTTGTTTTAAGTAAGGGTTTGAAGTCCTTTTTGTTTGTCTTCAAGCCACTGTACATATTTCTCTTCTTCAATACAAATTTAACTTTTTTAAAAAAAAACTTCATCTTCTTTATTATTTCTTATGATATTCTCAATAATTTGTATAACGGATAATGGTAATTTATAATTCAGTAATTAGCTAATATTCGTATAATTACAA
>NW_018397260.1:3531520-3531656 GCF_002168275.2 Theobroma umbraticum | reverse complement strand
ATGTAGTAAGTTTAATGTTTTGAAAAAGAAAGAAAGAATTCGTTGATAAATTAATTTTTTTATTAATTAATATATAAATTAATAAATTATTAATTTATAGATTAAATAATATCTTGATTAATTAATAAATTTTCAT
>NW_018397260.1:3529080-3531510 GCF_002168275.2 Theobroma umbraticum | reverse complement strand
ATATTAATTTATAGAGATTTTATTGGACCAATAGTTTATCCCATTTTCATTTCATAATCAAAATTAGTAAGATTACTCATTAATTGAATATTTCGTGAATATTTTTCAAAATATCCTCATAGATATATATTCTTGATATTCAACAAAATCCATAATTTTTTTACAAATATTTATGGATATTTGAAATATCCATAATTATCCATGAATATGTATATCCATAGATATTTTGTCATATGGATAAAAAATTTAATATATATATATATATATTTTCCATGGATACCAAATATATCAATTCACAAAAATTTAGTTTCATGCATAAAATCAATCAAAGTATAACTGTTTAAAAGAATTGTATATTTACAGGCAATAATTTTTTACTTTACTTGATTTCTTTAATTTTTTTGTAAAATGTATAAAATGTAAAATGATCTTTGTTTTTCAAAATTTAAATAAATAATGATTTTAAATTTATTGTATGCTAAAATGATAGTTTAACATTGAAAATGAGAAATTATTACTATCTATTTTCATATAAAGTATGATTTATGAAAGTTAATTCCTGAAAAGTTATCAACTTAATATTGTGGAATCTCGGAAAACATTGGCCACTAGTTATGATCCCCATGGACCCCATTCCACATTCAGCCGTGCGTCATGGTGAATGCCTAAAACTAAGTCAATCGATCATTGCATGGATCGAAAGACCAATTGATGATGCTGTCAACGAAGAAAATGCGAACGTTAGGAAAGCTACTATTGTTGCCAACCATGTTTAACTGCAAGTAAATACATCTGGCTTCGGATATTATTTAATTTAATATGAATATCGCTTGCCATCCTTATGGAGAAGGTAAAAGAATCACTTGGTACATATATAGTGATATGTAATTTTTTTTATGCATGAGGAATTTGTTTGAGAACAAAGATGAAACTACTACACAAAGGGAACAAGTCTTTAACCTTTTTTTAAAAATAGAGGTAAAACTACTCGGCAAAGCCTAGGTTGTTGCGAAATCATTAAGTTCATCATATAACATACGTTGACATTAAATTAAAATGATAATGAAAGACTCATCAAGATGTGAGTGACAGTTGCAGTTCAACATATGACTTTTGTTCGGTATAAGAAAAAAGAAGCACAATTACTGACTTGATGAAACCAAGATATACATATCGTACGTCAAGAGTAGTTCCTGTCATGGTTCATGACGTGAGGTTGTATCAATAATTCAAAATTGTAAATAAATGAAAAACTGAAAGGACAAAGACTTGGAGCCGTTAATTGGTCATCTCCAAGCACGGGCTGTCCGAATTTGCCCTTTAAAACAAGGCTGCAATTAAAGCTATTCTAGGCAGAATCGAAAGGAAAGTTTTTTTTTGTCATGATTTTATATACAAGCACAAGTAATTTAACTACAATCAAATAATTTTGTGTTATGTTCTTCCGTTTGAAGCCGTCATGATTTTGTGTTTCGTTTGGCTCTCTAAACTGTATCAACTCTGTCAACTCTCTATTGAGCACCATCATTATTAGCTCTCTCAACTCTTTGAACTGTAGCAGCTTTGTCAACTCTCTGATGAGCACCATCGTCATCGTGCTGTCGTCTATCTCTCGATATCTGACCATATTGTCTTCGATAAATAAACTCTATAGTAGAAATGACATGAAGGTATGTTATTGGGTTTTTTACTGTAACACATTAATTTTTGAAACTTTTTGTGTAAATTAAAACATATATTAGAAAATTTTCCTAGAGTTATTACACGTCATGCATCTATAATGCACATGGTGTGTAAAATTTATATTGAAATAACATGTGTTAGCACATGGTGTGTAACATTTTTATTGAACATGGCATGTAACTTGTTGTGAATATGGCATGTAACAATTTTGAACTTACATGTAACATTTTTGAACATGACATGTAACATTTTTTAAACTTGCATGTAACGTTTTTGAACATGACGTGTAACATTTTTTAAACATGACATGTAACATTTTCTGAAAATTACGTGTAACAACATGATTGATCAATTTTAGAACACAGCATGTAATGTGTCAAATGATTAACAATTTTTTTTGTTTTCAAAATTTTAGTAGAGTTTCAATTGTGCGACTTGTGATAAGACACGGTAGTCAGTGAGTGGATCACATTTACCAGGGTGGTGAGTCACGAATACGGGAGGTTAGGAGTGATTTGTCGTTTACGAGCTTAATAAAGCTGGTTGAAGATGTTGCCGGGGTAAACTTAGAAATTAACAAGATTGAGTTATATGCATTGATCAGTACACCTGAAAAGCTATCACGCCTAATTATCAAAGACAATGAGGATGTTGTATTAATTCTGTTAGAGCAGAGGAATGATTCAGCTATGTATGTCGCCATTAAGGAACCCCAAACAAATGTTATCACATGAAGAAGCTAAACAA
>NW_018397260.1:3518619-3529070 GCF_002168275.2 Theobroma umbraticum | reverse complement strand
AGTTCAATCAAAATGAGATTAACCATGCTTCACATATACCACAACATTTTGTCCGTAACCTTTATTTTTGTGTAATGTTCAGTGAGCTTGCCCATACCAAGCTTATTATGCCACTAAAGTCTTTAGGCAAATAAGCTATGAACTTGCCATGGCATTGTTGGTAATGGAAGAATAAATTATGTATTTCAAAAAAAAATCTTTGAACTAAAAATTAGTAGCTAAATCTAACCCAACTATGAGTTCTTACTTCTACTAGCTAGGGATTTAGGCTACTTTACCTTAGTGAGCCTGATAGTACCCAAAACCACTCCAAAACCTAAGTTTTAGAGAGTAAAACAAATGTTAATGAGCTATAAATGTTGGAAATCAAAACTCAAAGCTTAAATGTTTTAAAACGAGGAAACCTTACCTCTAGAAGCCTGTAGAATCAAAATTTAAACTTGGGTACAATTTTCAAATGCTTGTGAATGATGAGAGTGGAGAGAAGAGAGAAAAAAAAAAGAAATGGGACAAAGACTATAAAGTGCTTTTGCCATTTTGGAAAAAATTTGGTTGGGCTTTAAAATATGAGGAAAAGTGTATATTACTCTTTTTTTTTCAATATGTGATGAATGTATCGATATTTCGAGGAAGTATCAATACTTTTGTTAGGATTTGAAGGAATTGATATGTTCATCAAGTATCGATACTTCATTCATCATATGCATTTTGGGTTGCAAGTATCGATAACCTATGAACAAGTATAAATAGTTTTAGTCTAGAATGCAAATTTCAAGACCAAAAAAACAAAACATTGACCCTTCCTGAGTCCCGCCTTTCAAATAAACTCATTGGGCAACCAAAACACACAATTCTATGTTTTAAATATTCGAAAATATCATTAGAAATCACAAATTTACATGCTCACCAAACTAAATTACAACTTTAACCTTTATTAAAGGTTGGGTTTCACAAAAGGTGTTTTTGATATAATGTAGAATACGTAAAACAACTAAAAATGAGATGAAAAAGGAGCAGTCATAAATTGGTGAATTAAATGAACAGTATACACAATGTCAAACCAGGTCATTATGAGATAGACCAAACACTCAACCAATTAGCGCTATAAAATAGAATTAGTAAGAGGAGTATCGTTCATTGAAGTAAGTTTGACATTAGGTTCCAAGTGAGTAGAGACAGTTTTGCTATTAGTAATATCAACTCGAGAAAGCAAGTTAGATGCATACTTAACTGGAGAACGATAATAACCATCAAAGGTGGAGGAGACTTCAAGCCCCAATAAATAACTAATTAAGAGAGTCAAGGTCCTTCATTTCACATTGCTGACTAAGTTATTATTGTAATTCTTAATACAAATCTTATCATTACCAGTTATAACCATGTTATCCACATAAAGAAGAAGTCAAAAAAATACCATGATCCATATGTCGAATAAATAATGGTAAATCATGAAGGCTCCAGTAAAATCAAGCTGAGCAATAGTGGAATTGAATTTTGCAAAAAAGTTTCTTGGTACTTGTTTCAAATCATATAAGTCTTGTTGAAGCTTGCAGACTTTATAAGGAGGATGAGCATAACCAAGTGGAGGTAACATGTAAACTTCTTCTTGTAAAATACCATTGAGAAACGCTTAATAACAGTAATGGCTACAAGAATGCTTATAAAGGTTATGCAAGCCACAGGAGCAAAGATTTCTTCATAATCTATTTCATAATACTGAGTATAACCCTTGGCCATTGAGCAAGTATTATAAAGTTCAACAGAGTCATCTGAGCAGGTTATGATTTTATAAACACATTTGCAATTAATACAAGTCTAACCATTTGAGATGTATGTATCAAAGTTTCCAACATTAAGAATAGAAGGGAAAGGGTATTTGGAGTTAGACATTTTGTACGAGGGAATAAGAAATGTGAATTTTTCCTCTTTAGATAGAAAATAGGCTAGAGAATGAAGTGAGGGAATTGTTGGATTGATTAATGGTGATTAAAATGCACCATTGAATATCATAATATTAAGCACCCAAAACACTGCCATCATTGAATATCATAGTTATTGCAAAATTCTTCTGTTTACCAAACATTTGCCCCGAATGTAAATAATGAGACAGCTAGCTTCAGAGAGAGAGTAGTATGATTAACAATGAAAAAAACTATATGCTCACAAAAATAAAAGGGAAACGAAATTCATATAGAAAATTTTATTATATATCTTCTTATTCCTACAACCACTTCCATCACTTTTTCTCATACTAAGCAAAGTCATAATTTTGGCCAAAAAATAAAACCAACAAAGTCATAATCCAATTGATGTGACATACCAACGTGGGATTGATTTGCGAGCAAATATTGTGGAAAAATTTGTTTCAAGTAAGAAACACGATCAATAATTGTTAAGCCAATTTCCAATTTCCAATTTCTAAACAGACAATTTTGCATTCTACGTAGAGGGTGAATGCTCGTTGATCTTGTACATGGATTCATTGTTCAGCCCCTTCTTTTCGTTACCTCGTCTCCAAACAAATTAACTTTGATCCTATTAAATCACTAGCAAATATTTGGAATTTCTCCAAATTATAAAAAATCATGTATAATATTAATACCATAGCCAAAATGTGGGAATGGATTTATAATGAATTAACGATGTTAACTGCCAGCAAACATTGACAGATAATAATACCAAACACTACTGGAAGTAGGAGAAGTCTGTTTTTTTTTTTTTTAAGAGGAATTATGAGAAGTCTTAAACAAAAGATTTTAAGTGAAGCTCCAAACGTTTTTTGTTAAAAATAAATAAGTAAAAATTTAAATTCATAAATTTAAATTTTTTTGTTATATAAATTAAGTGTACGAAATTAAAAATAATTGAATAAGTTTAGGATGAAAGTCCCCATCTACATTCGGAAATTATTATCATTAAGGAGCCCGATGAATCAAAAGTTACGCGGGCCCTTTTTTATATTGGAACGGCCTTGTGGGTCAACGAGGAAGATGATTGGTGGCCGCTATGGAGAAAGTTCCAAGTAATGCTGGATCAACTGATAGAGGCATGCTGTTCCACAGAGAAAATTGAAGAGGAAAGAGTCAGTCATCGGCAAATTTATGGATTTGCTGATAAAATACGCAATTGGGAGTCTGGGACCAGTACTTAATGCCTGGTCAAATATTTCAAACCTTCTTTGGGGTAACCGCGTCAAGCAAGCTTGCCTATAAAATTTTTAACAAAATGCAGAAATACAGTCAATTACAATTTATAGTTGAGAAAAATGGGCATTAGTTTGGCAGTGGTTCTTGTGAAGCTTACCTTGCTTACAGCTCTGTTGGAAGCTACAGCAAGGATAGCAGCAGCTCAATCGAAACCCGGATGCCAAAGTCAATGCGGCGATGTTAGCATCCCATACCCCTTTGGTACAGGCAATGATTGCAACATCAGTGAAAATTTTTTCATCAGATGTAACACCGCATCTGTTCCCAACAAAGCTTTCTTAACCACCAGTGAGATCGAAGTCGTCCACATATCTCTCGACGGTCAGCTGAGCGTCCTTAGTTCAGCAAGCTATGACTGTTATAGTTCATCAGGAAGAAATTCGTATTTCAATTTCTGGCTCACCTTTCCAAATTCCCGTAAATAATACCAGAAACAAGTTCACAGCAATTGGGTGCGACACGTTGGCTGTTGTTAGAGGCGCCAGTGAAGAATATGCGACCGGCTGTCTATCACTATGCTAATGGAGTTAGCCGATGTGATAAATGGGTCTTGCTCTGGCATTGGCTGCTGCCAGACAGCTATCCCAAAAGGAGTGAGGGGTTATAACATCACTCTTGGTAGCTATCTCAACCATTCCAATGTATTGGCAGATAATCCTTGCAGCTATGCATTTGTTGCAGAGCATACCGCCTATAACTTCTCTAATTCAGATCTTGGTGGTTACGATTTACAGAAAAAGCAATTTCCAGTTATTCTCGATTGGACAATCGGGTCTAATACAAATTGCAGTGAAGCGAAGGAGGACAAGAATAATTTTGCATGCAAGGAGAATAGCAACTGCGTTGACTCAGAAATTAGTTCAGGATCATATACCTGCAAGTGTTTTGAGGGTTTCGAGGGGAATCCTTACCTTTCCAATGGATGCCAAGGTAACCACAACAAGTTCCCCTAGATGTTATTGGCAATAATCTAATAAAAATAGATGGCTGTAATTAGATTTCTCATATTTTTGGTATATGTGAATAAAAATTAAGAAATAAAATTTTCTCTCTTCGCATAAATCACCTTAAATCAATAGTAGATGTTGCATATATAGGACCTTCAACTTTTTGTGTTGAATAAAATGTGTATTCTATTTTTTTTTTCATTAATGTGTTTATTTGTGATTTGCAGATATAGATGAGTGCCAAACTCTAGAGCCTAAGCCTTGCAATATGACATGTCACAATTTCCCGGGGAGTTATAATTGTTCATGCCCTGAGGGATTCCAAGGTGACGGCTGGAATAACGGAACAGGCTGCAGTCGCCCAATTAATAAGAGATCTCTAACCAATATCGTTCTAGGTTTGTATGTTCTATAAATACATATTCTTCCTTTTTATTTTTATTTTTTGGGTACATATATCTATTTTCTATGATAATAAATATATACTATAGTTATATAATGAAAGGTTAGAAGGCAACATAGAAAGAAAATGCATGTTAGTAAGAGCTTTAAATGATCATTTACTCAAAAATGGTAACCGAGAATTTAATAACAATAAGAAAGAAAGTTGTCTCTATTGATCATTTTAAATTTGAAATTTACTCAGTAATTTCTCATCAATTTTTCGTTTATTAGTTTTTGCTATACATTATACATAGATGATTTAATATGTTAAATATCATAATTATAATAATGAAAATAATAAAAAATTGTAGATTATGATTGGGTCAATTCCAATTAACATTTAAAATATAAATATACATATATATATATACAAGTAGAAAAATGTATTTTCATGAAAAACACTAAAATTAAATAAATTTCTTCAAAGGAAACAAGATATATATTAAAACTAATTGAAATTTAACAAATAATTTTGAGATCATTAAATAAAAGTAGATAGGAGAAAACATATGACCTTTGACATGTATCCCTTCAACATCCAATAATTACTCATTTCATTACATATTTAGAAATTAATATAAGTCAAAATTTAATAATTCATTAAGACACACCATCATTTAATTATTTAAAATTTATAAGTTTGAAACCTAACTAAATTATTAATCTTAGGAAAAACTTTATTAATATTCATTAAACTACAACTTTACTTCCATAAAGTGTATACATAAACTAACTTTGATTAATTAGTAAAAAATATTGCAGCATGTAATAAACTTGTTGTTGCTTATCATTAGATCATAATTGATTTGTTTATTAAAATGTTGATTGGCTATCATTTCATTATTTTTTAATTTGTTATTACTTCTTTATTAATTATTTAAAAATATACATATTTTATCAATTATATAAAATAAATTGGATTATAAGTTCCATCAATTTAAAATTCATTAGGTTTTACACTTTTGTTCAACTTCACGTAGAATTAATATTTTAACAAACCGATTGTTGGATTTAAAAACCTACTTGTATTTGTTATGCATTTAAAGTTTTAAGTTAATATAATATTCATATTATATCAATTGAGAAACTGTCTTCAATATATATTTAACTATTAAAATTTAATTATTATTAAATAAATAGTTAGATATTTTCAAGTAAATCGAAATTTGACATGCATAATCTATGTGAATAGAATATCAAACCCAACAATTGGGTTAACAAAGTATAAATCAAATAAAAATATACAAAAGTGTGCAAAATTTAATTCATTTTATACCTACTTAAATGGATCCCTCCTCTATATAACTCCTCATTCATTATATAAATTTATGCGTATTTTGTTAAATTATTTTGGAGAACGAACATCTAAATCAATTTATTGAGCTATATAAAATTTATTGACTATTTGTATACTTTATGAGACCTAACATAAATTTAAATTATTATCATAGGAGACAAGATTAATCATATTGTGTGTTAAATAAAAACAATAATATCACCTTTCAATATTTTTGAGAGCATATAATATGAAAAAAATATTTATATCAATAACTCCTCTGTGTGCAGGCGAAACATACATACAAAATGTTTTTTGTTAGACTTCAAATTGGATTGCGAAATGTATTTTTAATATTTGAATCTCTCTTTTAATTAGAATAGATTGATTTCTTTATTTGATAAACACACATACACAATATATATATATATATATATATCTGTGATTTAAAGGTGTTAACCATATAAAATAAAATTGAAATCTCTTTCTTACTTTTTCCATCAGTTTCAAATAAAATTTTCAACCATAATCAGTATCATCAAAATAAATTTCACAAAAGAAAATTATCTTGGACTTTTTAATATGAAAAAAGCCCTCCACCTATTTTCAAAGTATTTTTTAAATCAAATTTGTTATAAAACCTTTTACAAAAATTCTATGTTTTAGGCTTTTATGACTTTATTTTATAAGTTTTTACTTCAGATGCTCAACTTGTGTTTCATCTTGCACGAAAAAATATTAACATATTCAAATTTGTTGATTTGTAATTCCATCAAGTTGCGTTTCGCAATCTTATTTGTTGTCCACCTTCAATGAAAATTTTGGTTTCTTTTTCGAATTATTATTTTTATATAAACTTGGTTGTATTAGGATTTTTTTTCTTTGTGTATTGGTAATCTAGTTATTCATAATATATTATCAAAGCAAATAACCAATAAGTTAAAAAGCACACCAAACTTTTATTTTCAAAATTGTTTTTATTTCAATTAATAGATGTTTACAATATAAATTGGTAAATGAGTATTGCTTCAGTTATGTACAATCTTCACATATATTAATTGGTTATTTAGTCATTTCGCAAATGAATTTTATTATTTCAATTGAATTTTTACTTTCTTTCCAAACCCAAAAATATTACTTAGTAAACATATTTAAATCCGCATGCTAATTAAGTGCTTCTGTTACAGGTAGTAGCATTGGCTTCTCTGCCATGCTCTTGGGCATAACATTGTTGTATTTGATACTCAAACAAAGGCAGATTGCCAAACTCAAAGAAAAATACTTTCAGCAGAACGGTGGCAATTTGTTGCAAGAAAAACTTTCCCAACGTGAAGGGTGCGGTGAAAAGGTTAAAGTATTTGCAGCTGAAGAACTCAAGAAGGCAACAAATAATTATCATGAGAGTAGAATCTTAGGACAAGGAGGACAGGGAACAGTTTTCAAAGGAATTTTACCTGACAATCGAATGGTTGCCATAAAAAAATCCAGAATAGGAGATCATAGCCAAGTTGAACCATTCATTAATGAAATATCTGTGCTCTACCAAATCAACCACAGGAATGTTGTCAAACTCCTAGGATGTTGTTTGGAGACACCGGTTCCACTGTTAGTCTATGAATACGTGACTAATGGATCCCTTTTTGACCATATGCATAATGTTGCTGGTGCCTCGTTTCTTCCATGGGAAGCTCGTTTGAGAATTGCCACAGAAACTGCGGAAGCCCTTTCTTATTTGCACTCTGCTGCTTCTATTCCAATTATTCATCGAGACATCAAGTTGGCGAACATACTCTTAGATGAGCATTACACAGCAAAAGTTTCTGATTTTGGAGCTTCGAGATTGATCCCGTCCGACCAGGCACAGGTCACTACAATTATTCAAGGAACTTTTGGTTACTTGGATCCCGAATACATGCATACAGGTCAATTGACTGAAAAGAGTGATGTCTATAGCTTTGGGGTTGTTCTTATGGAGTTACTAACAGGACAAAAAGCGGTTTGTTTTGAAAGATCAGAAGACAAGAAAGTTTTGGCTATGTACTTTGTTTCTTTGATGAAAGAGGACCGCTTGCTAGAAATTGTCGATCCAAGGGTGCTGAATGATGGAAACCTTGAGCATCTTAAAGAAGTAGCAGCTTTAGCTTGGAAATGTGTGAGAATGAAGGGAGAGGAAAGGCCAAGTATGAAGGAAGTTGCCCATGAACTAGCAGGACTGCAAGCAATGGAGAAACACCCTTGGGGTAAAAGTAACTTACACGCAGAAGAAGCTGAATACTTGCTTGGTAAATTGTGCAACAGTTACGATAATGGTGTATCTAGCAGCTCAGTGGGGTATGACAGCATAAATAATCAAGTCACATTCGAACTTGAAGGGGCACGTTGAAAGCATAAAATGTCATGTGCTAGAATGATTTCTTGTTTCGCTTCCCTATGATCTTTCAAATTTTTTCAGCAGTTTGTTTCTGGGTTTTTTCCCTAGTTGTGAGGGATTTTATCATTAGACGGCCTATCGTGATTGTTGCACAATAATCAGATATCTGATCAGTTACTCTCATGTAATTTCTTTGTTTATTTCTCATTTCCTGCCAATGCGTAGTCTGGTCATCTTATCTATGATTCAAGCAACTTCCAGAATTATACTGTTATTTTCAAAGTCTTGAGATCTGGTCTATATCCGTGATCCCACTGCTTTGCCTTCTGAGTTCTGAACCCTCACTTCCATTAAACATTTTGCTATAGGGATATGTCTTCTAGATTCATCTTAAATGTAAAAATCATCCTACTTCAGCGTATAGAGAAACTTAGGATTATACAGGATTGATTCCTGACATGTTTAAGTGAGGGATGAAGCAATTGTGATGTGAGAAGTAAGTTGGAATTGATTGCAGAAGTAATCCTGACCTGGCGAAGACTTCCTTCGATGGGCAACAGCTGTAAATGGATACTAAATCACAAATCTGTTCAAAAATATAGCTACAATGACAGGAATCAAACTCTGAATTGAGCCAGGCATCAATGGACATATATAGTTGGAAGTCTTCTTCCAAAATCTGCTTCATTTTGGGAGCTTCTCATCAATAAACTAGGTACGATTGTCTGTTTTATCCCCCGCAATACAACACTAATCAGATTTGCGATGGAGACAGTTTCTTTCAAGAAAAAAGATGTTAAAAGGACAGAAGTGGAATTCACTTCAAAAATAGAACTAATTTCAAAGTAATAAGAGGTGAATAAATTAAAATACGTGTGATACATCTTATTCTTTTATCGGGAAAATTATCCCTAATCTCCAGTAAGTTAGACTAAATTATTTCGTGGAAATATACTACAAGAAATATTACACAAGGAAACTTTTAATATTAGCTTCAACGGGTTATTTATCCTCACAAACATGAGCTATGCATCATAAGAAGGCTCGGTTATCAAATATAAATGTATCCGTGGATCAATTTGTCACACTGCAATTTCATCCTGATCAATGGTGAAGAGCTAGTCAATATTCTTCACAGTAAACTCTGTATCCGCAGACCAAGTTGAACAAATCTACATAAGTATGTGATTCTGTCCATGTGCACAGCAGACTGATATATTTAAATTACAGATGACTAGTTTACAAAACTCTGTGTGCTCTCTCCTGAATCTGATTGGTGCAGCCTCAAGGTAAAGAGACTACAGTTAGCAGCAGTAGAACTAGAGCCCTTCAATGGCAACTAGACCTTTCCATCTGATGAAGGGAGACTTCTATCTTTTTTAACTGCTTTCGACGTTGATATTGTTACAGAGTTGGTACCTTTAGAGGGAGATGAGGATGGTGCTGGGAGCTTCTTGGGCAGCATCTGTTCCCAATACTCCTTAGGTAATCTTGATGCTTCTGAGAGAACAATGAAAGCAAGAAGAGTGAAGAGCAAGCACTTGTGCCTCCAAGAACCTAACATGTTTGATTGTTGATGATCAAAAGATGCCTGGAGCTCTCCTTAACTTTCAAAGATGGCTTTAGAAGGTTTGTGGCAGCAGACATGTTGAGTAATGTATGGAGACTGCCAACTTGTCTGTTTGAGGAAAGATGTGTCAATGGCAGACAGAGGGGAATTTGATAATAGTAAACTGTTAAGCAGCTCATGTTGTTGCTCTCATTTGTCTAATAGGAAGTAGAATCTGAGGGTGCTAGTGAGGAATTTGAGGGATATAAATATTCATTTGGGACCAGACATTAGCTGGGTGTATATATTTATGTTTGATCTTCCGGGTCTGGTAACAAATCTTTGTTGTCAGAGCTGCTGTAGTGCTATAATCAGTAAAGCCACTTTGACAATTTAATACAAAAAAGTAAGAACAATTAACCACCTAGGTATGCTACTTTACTAACATACATAAAATATTCACATGCTAGACCATTATGCTTCATGTTGCACATGATCAGTAGCATGAAGCATGCACTATAGGTTCTTAGTACTATCATAAAACTTAATTAGACTAAACAGAGAACATTTTCTAGCACTGTAATAGGTTTCCACTTTGCATCTTGTCCATAACTAGCTTGAACCATGGAAATGTATATTCTTGTCATTGGGGGACCGG
>NW_018397260.1:3509212-3518609 GCF_002168275.2 Theobroma umbraticum | reverse complement strand
TGTGGTGGTTTTGAAGAGATGGATTAAAAGATAGCCTTTGGCTCTGTTCTCAAATTTTTTTTCAAGTACACAACAAAAGAGAATAAAAACTTATGGAGCGTCATAGTAAACCAGGGAATGCATGCATATATGTCAATGGTTTGTATTAGTTATGACATTAATTTGATATGATTTGCCAACCTTAATGATAGAATACAATGCATTTTCTGAAGCATATTATATGGATGCACGGATGCATACTCTTTATACAAATCAGACCCCATGAAGCATGTGGTACTGATAAAAGAATTTGCCAATAAAGTCCTCCAAGCCTATATATGCTGGAGAAGAACCCCACCTAACCCGTAGCATTATCATTCTGTAATTTCGATCATGCAAACATGAGGATAGTGCCCTTTTCTTTATTTTTTTCAGATAGCTAAGAAGGCAAACAAGGCTATAACAACATTAGAACAAGGTTAAGAACATTAGAAAAGAAAGCCCAAAAGAAGCATATTAGACACTTTTGTATGCTACTTTGCCAACATTCAGAAAATTTTACAATAAAATGAGTAGTAGTTTAAAACAGGTCATCTGTAGTGTCAGTGAGATAGGGATATATTTTATTACAAAGCCAGTGGCTTTTAAGGCACTCAATGTCTTGAAAATTATACCAAATACTGCTTTAACAGCAATCAAAGGTCCAACAACTGACGTTTTTCCTCTTTCATTGTTTTCGTTAAAAGGGCAACTTGGCCTATTCACTGTCCTTAACAAAGAGGAGAGAGGGTGTCCACTGAATCAAAAATTGAACCTCTTTTTGCTGCTAGAAACTAGATTGTTTTACAAGGTTGAAGAATGTCGGGTGGAGAAAAATATTTCAAATCGGTGTAGGCATATTTGGAACAGGAAGAGTTGGAAGGAGGTGGACACTGCGCCTCTCTCTTAGAGTGGGTCCATTCCTTCACTCTCTCATTGTGGTCTAAATCTTGTTGACCAATTTGGTTCTGAAAAGTTTTCAGTTAGGAAAATTGGATTGGTTTTCCTTTTCTTTTTTCTTTATCAATCATCATTAGTTCAGTTGAACCAGAAGCACTCACAGAACAGAAGAGCCATGAACTTACTTCCAATATGAGATGCATACCTCAATTTTTTTTGGAAAAAAAAGAAAAACATATACTATTAGGAGACCAGACTCGAAGTAGAGCTGCTAAAATTGACAGATCAGGAGTAATAATGTTTATGAAATTCTGATTATAATGTTACTATGATGTGATACCAACAATTTGAATGGTTTTTTTCCTTTTCCTCTCATCAACTATCAAAAGCTTGCTAGAGAAAAATGTGTAATTCAATGGCCCATCAACTGGCAGAAGTGTTTGGAGTCGTCTCCGACAATGTATGGCTTGGGTCGAAGAGGCCGGTCAATTTGCTTTTTATTTTATTTTGCATGCGAGGGCTGCTATTTGTATTTGTCCTGGAGTCATGCCTATGACCATGAGAGATAAAGATATTGTAGTATTAATAATCAAAATGTATGATCATTCCTAGCATCTTTAACGTATGAAAGACAGGCATGATGGTAAACCGTGTTTGAGATCAGTACCAAATTACAGTGCTGTGTCAGCAGTGGCAATGCTGCTCGCCTGCCAATATAGAAGGTAGCCCATGTCTTCCTCAAATTCAGTTGTCAAACCCCAATAATCAAGCAATGGTCCATAATCATGCAAGGCTAGCTACTCTTCTAATATTTACCATTTATAAATGAAACATAGGTGAAGACACGATTGTACACATGCAACTAACCAACCTCAAGTTTTGACTCGATGATCATGTAAACCCCCTCTGAGGGGAAACTTCTAGGAAGACCTAATGTTGGCTACAAAAAAATGAGAAACCAGAAATGCATAATTTATATACTAACTTTACGAAGTAACATCAAGAATGAATTTGATTTTCATTAACATTCATAGTAATGAAATTACACATTCTGATTCCATCAGGGAAAAGTGACACAAAAAGTGTAACTGATATGAGCAGGTCTAAAATAAATCAACTATATAATTTTACATTTGAAAATGGATGACTAGATCCATGGTATACTATAACATCCTTGCGAAAAGAATTTGTAATATCATGCCAAGTGCGGCAAATCAAACGATGGCTGACTTCATAGTTTCTTCCTCAGTGGGACGCCAAAATGTCTTCTGAAGACAAAGCAGTCCTTCGTTGTCTTTTGAATAAATCATTTGGATCTCCCATTGTAGAGATTTAGCCAAGCTCTCGACCTCGCTTATGGTTTCACCGATGTCTCGTATGATCAGCTTTCCTTCTGGCCTCAGAATTCGATCAACTTCTGCAATTACTGTAACCAACTTGCACCTGTGGCCGGTAAAATCAACATCATATCAGGGAGGTATTCTTGGTTGAGAATAACAACTGTCAGAAATATAGCATGGAAGATAACGAACCTCTTTTTGATCGTAGAGAAGAGATGATCAGCATGAAGAACATCATATGTTCTGGGATATGTATTAAACGATTCACACCAATCATGATATATTCCAAACAGGCCACGTTCATAGATTATTGGAAGTGTATCGGGAGAGTCGATTGGAACTACATTCATAACCCACACTTTCAAGTCTTTCAGGGCTGCAGCAAACCTATAAACCGAAGCACAAAAGCATGATAAGAATAAGTACTAGGATAAAAGGTTATACAAACATCAAGGTGCATTTCAAGAGAAGATGTTTGAACAATAGCAATCAGACAAAAATATACTTGTAAATAACTTTTCTGAAAGTAGGAAAAAAAAAAGGATGTAGCAGTGAAAGGGCAAGGAATAGGGAGAAGAGAGGGGGATTACTTCTCTAAAATTTGGTACTTTCTAACAAAACCAAATTATAAGGTCCAAGAGGACATGAGCAGAAATTTTCTTCCTCGGCAAATAAGATTACTGTAAGCTAAAATTCAACTGAGCCTTTAATTTCACTTAGGGTAATTTTAGTCTTGGAAAAAGAAAGAGCCTGATAAATTCTGTCATAACTAGAGAGAGGTTAATGAAATACCCTCCATAAACAGCTTTCATATCCATGACATTTCTCACAGAAGACCATTTGATTCCCATCCCATTCAAGTATGACTGGGAGACAACTGTTTTCCAGTGATTATAGTCAGCAGTGAAATCCTCCTGAGCCGCTTTACCATAAACGCCAACCTGAGAATTCAACCAATATGGAGGTTGTTCCAACCGTTTCGGCCATCGTGCAGGCCAAAGGGATCCACGTTCTGTTGAATCTACTGGCACTTTGTGCATGCAAGCCTGAAGGGGTACATTCCTGAAGACATGAACCAGAAAATATTACCCGAAGAGAGTAGTGCAAACATTATTTGTTAAGAAAGTTGGGAGTACATTTCACTAAGAGAATTTTCCTTTAACCTAGTGAATACTTTTAGAGCAAATGTACATGCATTAGTTTACATGTACATAACTGCATTAGGAAAGCATTAATGAAACTGGTAGCATAAAACATGTGCCATTCGCCCAAATGCAGCTTAAAAATTTAGAAGAAAAAAGGCTGGAGGCAATGGAAAATAATAAAAAAAAGAAGAAGCAATCCCTCTGAATTTGTTTCATTCTGTGATGGTTAATTGGCCAGTCAGATGGAGTGTTCAAAGGGAAAATTTACAGACATATTTTGTTTCTCTAAGTATCAAGATATGCATGGCTGAGATACCTGAATGGAAGTAACCACAACTAAATTTACATCTACTTAATTTTTACTTTTTAAAATAACAAGAGTTTAAATGCTAAGAGTTTAGGACTAATTATAGCCAAATTAAAGAACTTCTCTGTTTTTCCTAATGACTAATTCTTGTAACAGTGAAGAAGATAATAAAATGTAGCACCTAAATTTTATGTTTGACACTTTTCGAATTGCACTGCAAGGTCTATGGTGACAAGACAATCATATGCAGTAAACTTAACATGACACCCATTCAATCATTTTAAAAGCTGGTTTCCAATTGATTATGAACTTTATTTCATATTTTATTTGGGCATAAATTACAATTATCATGGCAATATTTCATTTTTGTATAGTGACCGTTAAACAAGCAAAAATATACTGATGGTTAAAAGTAACAATTACCAGGCTGCATTAGGATCATCAGATTCTTCACAAAGTGGAGGTACATTTCTAGTTCTTTTATTGTAGCACTCATTGGAGGTTGGCTTTCGATAAATTGCAGCTCCGACAGCATTCAGTCTATCCTTTTTAATGACCACCAGATCCCAGCACATTGACTTTGTTAGCCGAGACATCTCTGCCATCAATAACCACAGCCCACAAAAATGAAATAGAAAGACACATTAAGGTAAATCAGAATCTAATTTTCTCTTTGGAGACACATGACTAGGTTATAAAGTAATTTACCTTGCCAAATGCCAACATCTTCAGGGAGCTTCTGGTAGACTGGAGTAGCAGACCACACAAAGTAACCACCAGGTCGCAGGACACGGTTGAGCTCTAACAGAAGTTTGCCACCTGAAATATGCCTCAAAAAGTGTCACTATATTAGAAAAGAGTATAACAGTAAATAACTACATACTGATAAATATAGAATGAAATTCCACCTTCAATGTGCCAAGGGACCCTGCAACGTGCACAGTGCACAAGATCAAAGACCAAACTAGGAAAAGGTAGCCTTTTGCTGCCCATCACAGATAATATGGCAGGAATTCCACGTTCAAGTGCAAACTGCACTTGGGCTTCATGCTCATCCTTAGGAGCAAATGACATTGCAAGAACATCTCTTTCTAAAAGATAGCCTCCAAAGCTAGCCACCCCACAACCAACATCCAGTATCACATGGCTTCTTTTTCCCCATGCAATTTCTGGAACAGACTGCATTGTTGAAGCAAATTTGCATTCAAAGTTACATAGAAAAAATAATTTCAACAAAAAATAAAAGCTATACAAACTGAATCCCAAGGCAGTTAGCTAACCCAACTGGAATATTAAAATAAGTTGAAGAAATGAGAAGAATAAAAGTAAATGAATACATAAAAATTAAATAAAATAAAACAAAGGAGCAGAAGAAACGGTAAGGTATACATATGCAATGGGTAATGGTTTGAGTAAAAGTTTTTGAAAAAAAAAAAAATAATGATGCCAATGTTTTGGAATAGCTTCAACTTCCTAGGGTGGCTCAGGTTTCACAATGGAAATAATGTTAGACGTTAAACCAGATGAACTTCTTCTTCATTAGATGAAATGATGTATTGAAGAGAAAAAAGGTCCCAGTAGCTAAAATAGGCTATAGCCAATTATCATAAATTTGCTCATTAGAAAGAGTTAAGTGTGTGCACAAGCATGTCTATATATAACTGTTGTCCAAGTACACATAACGAAAGAGAGTGAGAGACAGCTTATTAAAGTTAAGTGCGTTGCATGTATATACAAGTAGAAGCTTAAGAAAGATCTAATTTGGAGGACTTTTATGATTGTCCTGCATATGGTCATTTATGTGGTTTTTTTAAACATAATAATTATACAGATCCATGGCTTTAAGTAGATTATAGACTTCATGATTTTTATCATGTCAATAATAATTTATCAAGAAAAATGAAAAGGAAATTCTTAAAATTACTCTTCACAATAATGTGATGCTTTTTCCTTTGAAAGCATTACAAAAATAGCTGGTAATCATAAATCAGCAACCGCCAATGCATAATATAAGCAAGAATTTATCCAAACAGCTTATGTTAGTAGACAGAAAAAAAAAATTGAAAAGGACTTACATCTTGAATAAAATCAATGTAATGAAGAGCACCATTCTTAAACTGAGTTCCACCACCAGGAAAGGTAAGGTATTCACCAGTTACTTTAACCCAATTTTGGTGCCCCTTAACCTCTGCAAGCTTGGTATGGGGAACATTGTAGTACCATATCTGCACCAAAACAATAAATTTCAATCAAAGTATATACAGAAAACACAAGCACTTGTTCATGCAGCAGATAGGTGTTTACTTTGTCCCTGCTTTTAGGCCACTTTACTGAGCGCTTGTATCCTTCAGGTAGAGGGACAAGACATGTAGGAGCTTCTTCAGGACAGTGCCGCTCTCGATGTTCATAGTGCTTTCTACTTGGAAGCTTTCTGATAACTTGCCAATTGTCTAGGCAAGGTATGTAGTCTGGCCCAGCAGTTGACTTACAGACTTTCCAATGGTGGCCATTCTTTTCACTGGATATTGAAGACTGTTGTGATTTCTTCTCATTCTGTGATTCTACTGCTTGAGTTGACCAAGCTCCATTTTGAGTGGTAGACTCAGTCAAAATTTCTGACTGAGCACCAGCAGGAAGCATCTCATTTGAAGCTTGATTGTTTTCCCGGCTTTCCACACCATTCTTCACAGCACTTTTTTCCGAATGTTTGTTTTGATTTTGGTCATTCTTCTCCTCAGTCAAAATAGCCTCTTCGTCAATGCTTCTAGTTTTATCTTCAGTTTCTTCTTCCTCATAGCTCTTCTCACCCTCAGCTGACTCAGATCTGTTTTCACCTGAGCTCTCCTCTGATTCTGTCTGCGAATTTTTATTCATTTCACCACCTTCATTCTCTGCTTCTCCAGTTTCTGAATTTGATTCTCCCTCTCTTGCATTTGTTTCCCCATCTTTCCCATTTCCATTCCCATCATCTTCATCCACCATTTTCAGTTCATTTTCTGACTCAGTTTTCTGATCAGAACTCTCATTTGCACGATTTTCTTCCTGGTTTTCTTCAGCTGAGTTCTGGGACTCCGTGTTCTCATTTTTTCTCTCAACCACTAAGTTCTCTGCCGTATTATCCTCATCAGTATTCTCAGATTCTTTACTAGGCATACCAGTGGCATCTTCTCTTGTTGCTCCTTCAGGTAGATCACCTGAGGTGTCATCAAATTGCTTAGAAACACTTTTTGGCACTGTTTGTTTCACTTCATTTGTGGTGTCCTGAGATGACAATTCTGAATTCTGAACTGGAACAACTGACGAGGACATGAACATCCAAATCCCAACTAAACAAAAAGCAACAAACACAACTATAGTAGCAGTCGAACAATAACTTGATGACTTCCTGCCATCAACTCTGGAATACTTCCCCAATGCCATGTTTCTTTATAATGGATTTTTCTGTTACAAACAGCTGGAACAGCAATAACAGCTAATCAATTAGGACCACAACCAAACTTCTTCCAATCTCATTTCAACAATTAAAAACCAGATACAATTTCATGTCCATATAACTTAGTAAATCAAATTGACAGATAAAAACATCATGGCGCGAGAAAAAAAGAAGAAAAAAAGATCTAGACAGCCAAATCTATAAACCAGTGAATCCAAGCGTAGAGCACATAATTTTTTGCTGGCAGTTATGAAGCACCAATATACCAAAACAAGCGAATGGGAACTCAATCACTTGTATCTATTCCTCAAGTTTTTCTATAAGGAAAATAAAAAACTTGAAAATATTAAAGCTAAAATCTTCCATAGAAGCAACCATTACATGTTGCTAGTAAAGAGTTAACTCCTAAGTAAACACAGCTACCAATAATTTTAAAACATCACTGGTAACAGCAAATGACATCAATACAATGTTTTTCTAAATACAAAGTTTTCGAATAAAGATTAAAACTTTATACTCAAAATTAAATCTTTTCTCGATTTACGAAAGAGACCCAGATCCATAAATATATGACCCATAAAAGTTCAGTCAGATTGATTCTTCAATCTTTAGCTATTGAAGTTAAACTTACGGGAGTCCTGATCAGCAAAACAAGCAGAACCAATAACTTAGAAACAGCATTTGACATTACCTTAACAGATAACGAAGAGTTTAATTGCAGAAGGAAAAGACAGGAATAGAAGAAAGATACTATCTAACTTGAAAACATGAATAACAAAGAGAATGCAGCAAAAATCTATGTACTATGTTTATAATGACAGGAGAAAGGATTTAAGACTGTACCTCTTTATTTTTCTCTGTTTTCTTTGCTGGGATTGTTGTAGTAGGGATCTGGGTCTGGAGAAATTTAGGTGTTTTTGCTCATTTTATTAATCTAATTGGTAAAAGGACAGAGACACAGGAGTTGGGAATGAAGCAGAAGCTGACTTTTTATGCAAGTGGAGTTCCGGCCTTTGACGGCAGATTATTACTATGCTCCTGGTATACTAGTGTTATGTTGGCTTCTGCTTGGCATGATGCTATGTTTACTGGGAATGTGGAATAGTTGGAAATAAATATCATGGAGATCGGGAAATATTATATATATATATATATATATATATATATCTTGAATATTGCTATAATTATTTTAACCATGTTAATTAATTACAAATTGATTAATGGAGGAATGCACATGTCTTCAATTTGGAACTCTCAATCTCCATGTGTCTTGGGAAATTCCTTGTACAAAAAAGTGAACCACATTTTTATTTTATTTGGGAAATGACAAATCATATCCAAAACTTGATTTAATGATAATAATTTATCTATCTCTAATTTAAAAAATATATATAATCTATCTCAAAACATTAGTAAGAGATAGATAAATCATATGTTTATAATTAAGTAATTTTTTTACTTAATAAATATATCTTTTAAATGAAAAATATGATTACATGACAATGATAATGCCACTAATCTCATGTCAATAATTTTTTTATTTAATAAATATGTTTTTTTTGTGATCATGATAATAACATTATGTTCATAAAATTTACATAAATAAAACTTTTATTAAATCTATATTTAAAGTAACATAGCTGATTCAAATTGATAGTCCATTTTAGGCAGCTGATTTTGGGGCACATGCTTGTGTTCCAAAATACTCTCTCATATTTGAAATCTTGTTCTCTTTTGAAATCTCATCATTTTTCTTTTATGTACAAATGAGCATAATTAATACTATTTTTTATGTACAAATCTTCATAAAATTTTTTAAAATGAATCATTAACAAAACTTTTACATAATTTAATCTCATTCTAGCAAACGAAATTATTTTATTTTCAAAATAAAAAATGAGTTTAATGTCAAAAAAAAAAGGCATTGGAGAATTATCACAACAGCTTGTGACGGAGATGCTGCCATTCATTGCACACTGCGCCGACACTCAAATTTACATGCAGATATGGAAGTCGCTTTCAAAAGCCCATTAATTAGAGCATGGGCCGTCAGCCCACCTAAGCTTACCTTCGTTAAATTCATCATTTTTGTTTTTATTTTTTTTATTCATTTGAATACATCATCATTCTACAAAGATTTCTTTGACATATTGTTCATAATGATTTTCCATTTTTTTTAAAAAAGAAAATAATTAAAATGGCATAATGTCACTGTGCTAACAAGACATTCTAGGTGTACTTTAGGAAAAGAAAT
>NW_018397260.1:3507829-3509112 GCF_002168275.2 Theobroma umbraticum | reverse complement strand
CCGTTTGTTTTTATTAAATAAAGTTAGTGTCGGTAAGTATATATTTAAATATTATGGTGATACCGTGGTGAAGTGCAAACTTTATATTTTACTTGCACACATGTTAAGGCGGGAAAATAGAAGGAAATTGGAGTTAAGAAATGGAGGAATGACCAAATAGTAAAAGATGGAATTTGGAAGGTAATAAAGTAAATAAAGAAAAGCTTGAGGACTTACGTGCAAATTTTAATATTTGGAGTTAAATGGGTATTTACTAACCAAGGAAGGTTAGATTGTGTAGAATATGAAATATACATGTGAAATTTATCATTAAATGCAAACTATGATGTGCAAAAAAGAAAAGTCAATGAGGGACATATGGGACCCCCCACCATGTGAAGTAAAAGAAAGAATAAGACTAAAATTTATTTGCATGCATTGTGATTGGTGTATTGGTGGTCAAATGATGGAAGAAGAAAGTAGATTGCATGTGATTTGAATGAGTAAAAGAATGACTAAATAAAATATCAAGTAAATGTAGTGCATGAAATAAAGAAGTCTGAGTAAAAGAATGGCAATGCAAGGTGGCATGTGGAAGCCTTTTTGTTTTGTAATTTATCATATAAAGTACAAGAAAAAGATGGCAAGAGCCATTAAGCCTTGGGAATTCGCCCAAGCAAGGAAAAAAAATCAAGAGAAAAGAAAAGAATATAATGGAAGAAACAATAGTCAATGATGGTGGTGGTGGAAAGTCCAAAAGACTTTTGTCATGCAATTTTAACCACATGTAAAGAATGACAAAATTGTCAAAATAATCAAGCTTGGACAAGCTGCCATGAGAGAAGAAAAGGAAGAAAATTTGAGTAGTGTGGCCTTTAAGAGAATCCACCCACACCAAAGGAACGGTAAATATCTTTGCCTTGAGATAAAAATCACACCTTGAAAATAATAAAGAGATAAGATCGACTTGGAAAGGAAGAAGAAAAAGAAGAAAGGAAGAAGAAAGAAAGAAAGGAGAAAGAGGAAAAAGCTAAAGAAGGTAAGTGGAACTTTAACTTTAGTTGTGATTTCTTAAGGAAATGAGTTAGTAATTGTGTGAAAATATTTGTGGCAGCAAAAGAAAAACTAGGTATATTAGTGAATCACAAGAAATGTGAGATTTAGCTACCAAAGGGCTTGAGATTTCTTGGTTTTAGATTAAGTGAATTATTAATGAAAGGTAAGATAATTGTGGCTTAATCCTTGATTGTTTGTGCTAAATGATTGTGGGTTAGAAAGAATGTCTATAAAGGTTGTGAGAATTG
>NW_018397260.1:3507174-3507356 GCF_002168275.2 Theobroma umbraticum | reverse complement strand
GCCCATTTTAAAATTTTCATAATTATGTGTATATACATATACGTGTTAATCTACTTTAAATGCAAAGTTGTGGCAAGCATAAGCAAGTAGAAATCATAGGTATTTGGTGGGTACTTAAATATTTGGAAGTGTTTTGATTATATACATATATAAGCTATATATGTAAAAAGGGTTTATAAATC